>NC_046980.1:7838168-8140668 GCF_009769545.1 Cyclopterus lumpus | reverse complement strand
TCTTTTTGAGTTATGTCCTCCTCGGCCTTTTTCTGCTTCTCCAACTGGAACTCGAAGTACTTCAGGTTGCCATTGGCGCGCTGATGCTCTGGGTCTGGAAATGGCAAAAATAATAGTGGCGATTACAAATAGTGAGGACTGCAGCAATGTCACCTAATAATATCACACCGTCTGTAATGAATATAACTGAGCTTCCAACATGACATAATGATATGCTATTTCTTCAGTCTGTGCAGCCTTCAGAAATAAGAGCAACGTTTTTCAGGGAAGCATTTGAAAGAAAAAAGTGTCAAAATGAGGTCACGCCCGAGCCTTCATCCGGATATTGTTTCAGACGTAATGGCATGAAATGTATTGCAGCGTTAGTGTTAGCAGTCTTCGTAATGTGGGGACGAATGTGGCTCAGAGGTTAAGCAGGGTTGGCTTTCAATCAGATTGGCGGTTGTCTCAATTAAAAGTAAAAGTACTCATCAAAATAACTACTTGAGTAAGAGTACATAAGTATTTTCTGAAAGATATTTCAACCACAGATGGTCGACCTCAGGTAAAGTTAAAGACGTGAACACACACCTGTATTTATTTACACCAGACATTATCCCCAGTCTGGATCTCTAAATATTCTGTTCGAAACTAATCTGACACAACGTTGTATGAATAAAACCGTTCTGATTTCAGTTATATCCCTGATTATAATAAATAGACGTAGACAGACAGCACAGTTCCTACATACATCAATAATAATGGGTTATATCTCTGAATGACTGTTTTGTTTGAGGCCGAATCTACAAACAACCCAAACAAAGTTCAGTGAGATTTTTATCAGGCCGATCTCTGACTGTAGGTCGTAAAAACATGCAATTGTTTCTCCACAGAACTTCACACGGACTGTGTGGTTTGGAAAGATTCTCTGGCGCACCTCATTTAAATGTGACATTCAGCTCAAATTAAAGTCAATGTCTCATTTGCTGCTTAATTTCTCCAACTTACTTTTCAGACTTAATTTTTTTTGTTTTGTGTTCAGCAAAATCAAGGTAAGATATTTACAAAATCTGGTATCTTGCAAGTCTGTGGCAAAAAAAAAACGATCAGAAAAGAGCATCAATTCCAAATCTATTTGATGTTTATGTGAGTGAATCCAAAGTGAGACTATCGCTTCACATCACCAAAAGATGCCTCCAGGTACACTTTTCAAAATTGGAGTGAAAAAACAAACAGTGTGGAGGGACTCACCCAGTGCAAGCAGCTGCTTGGTGAACTCCAGGGCTCGCTCTATGTCCCCCTGCTGGTAGATGGAGTAGCTGAGGTAGTCGAGCAGTGTGACCCTATCCATCGTTGACTCCTCTCCCCGGTCAAGCTGTTTCAGGGCCTGGGCCATCCACAGCTCTGTGTGGTAGTAATCGACATCAGAGTAGGCGATTTTCCCCAGCTCATAACAGTCCTCCACTGTCATGAGGCTCTTGTGTTTCACTCCTGGTATGCAGAGGAGACAGGGGAAGAAGAGGAACATTGTCAAAGAAGCAAACCGAACCGTCCTCTTTACAATGTAAATAACATAGAAACCCTCGATCCCCACATGGCCCGTTGTTTACTGTGACTTTCATGGCAGATTTGTGCCGCGTGGATGTGGCATGCACAGATGTAAGGCCCTTACCAGGCAGGTCTCCTGTGGAGATGGTGTTGGCATCCAGTCTGTAGGTGTCTTGTAAGCGGAGGAGAGCTTTAGCCGCCCCGGTCTGATCCTCATCTGTGGGGAAGTGCTGTCTCTGGATCGTCAGGTTGGAAATAAATCCTGAGGGAGAGATGGACAGGAGAGCACAGAGTAGGATGATTAAGTACGGGATACATAACAACCAGATAAGTGGACAATAAATACTCTCTTAATGGTCAGTGAGACTGCGTGGAGCGACTTCAATCTTGAGTGAGAGGATTGTACTGTATTAAGCCAGACATGTGGCAAAATAGAGTAATGTTCTCTTCTACCTCAATAACTGACTGAGCGAGGAACTTGTTTCAATTCAGATGCATCAAGTATGAATGAGCAACACGGTATTGCTCTAAACGAGCTAACACATACATGCTTGAATACTTTCCTGGGATTTTCTAAACTTTTGTCACTTAGAATTTGAACCAAACCAGGTCGGCTTCATCTGTACCGTCAGTGGTGTCACTGAGCACCAGGCTCTCCAGGTCCCCCCACTCTGTGTTCAGCCTCTTCATCAGTTTGAAGGCATTGACCGGGTGCCCCAGGAAGCCCTCGGGGTCCAGTATGGCTGTGGCTGACAACAAATCCAACTTATCAGCCCACCTATCACAAGGATGGCAATAATATAATTAGATACATTGCATACAATCCACAAGCAACAATACGTTATTAATCATAAATATTAAGAACTGTGTGTATCTGATTTTGAGTGCATGTATGAGTTTGTTACTGCGTGCGTGCTCGTGTACATAGATGCATATCTGTGCATTAATCCACGTGTCAAACTCACCGTTTGACCTGCTCCAGCTTGTTCTCCTCCGCTTTGATGTAGTCCTTTAGAGAGGTGACCAGGTCTTTTTCTGTGTACAGCAGATCTGTCATCTGGCCTGAGGAATAGACAAATCAGAGATGCATCAACATCAACACTGCAATAATAATTAACAAAGGGCATCACGAATCTTGTCACATCATTTTTACCGATGGAGGTGAAGAAGTCATGGTTGGCTGACAGCGACTGCAGACAGCTCAGCAACAGTAAACATAAACACGGCAGCTCCATCCTGAACAAAGAGTGAGAGAATTAGATGTATAAAGTGGGGAAAAAGGACAAACATTTAAATTCTTTTATATTTACCATTTTGCAACAAACGGTAAAGCAAAAGGATTCATGCAGCCTCCCAACTACAACACAGCCAAATATAAGACTGTGGTTGCTTTGGTTTGGGTTTTGGAGTTGGCACAGCCATAACAAGGACAGGGCTTCTGGCCTGTGAGGCGTGGTGGCACAGCCGAAGGGTTTCTGACACTGACTTCTGAAAAGCTGGGCGAACAGATCTGAGCTGCACGTTTTCTGGAGGTGGTTAAGTTCATTTTTGTATGTGCAATACGCCACCCGATGGTGATATTTATGCGTGAACCTTTTCTTTCGTTTTTTCACCTCTGTTGAAGAGAAGAGCACAGCCAGAGTCTCCAATCGGGTTCTGCGTCTGTCAGACGGTCTGACGGGAATACTACCCACGTACTAGCACCGCAGAACACAGATATGTGGAATATGTTCTATAAGCAGATATCCTGCATTATATTCCATCATGTTGCTATAATTCAACTTGAAATCGGCCGTCAGAATCCAAACTTATACAACACAAGTCTGAAGCTGTGTCAAGACTTCAGTACTCATTCTCTGTTTTGGAGGGATGATAACAAAGTGGGAATACCTGGCGTTTTTCCAATAAGTAAAACCTTTCGGGTGTTTTAATGCATTCTATATCTTATATACAAGACAAGTACAAGAACAAAAAGGAGCAGATTTTTGCTTCTGTAAAGATCTACCTGACGAGAGACAGTATTGTGTTCAGTAAGACTCTCCTCAGGTCACACAAAACAAAGACAAAAGGAACTTGTGCTGTGGGTCATTTAAAGACAAGTTCTCACACTATTCTGAGGCCTTTGATTTGGAGACTTAATTTGAAGTCAGAGCAAGTTTCGAAAGGGTAACACATACGGATATATTTATGTGTTTTAACTGCACTGACGTGAAGCTAAATTGGCTGTAAACATTCAGGGAATACAAAACTGCCAAACATTTGATGGTTGTCAAGTTCTCACACGTCAAGAATTTGCTTACATTATACAGTACATCAAATATCTTTCTGCAATTGTTTGTAAAAAGCAAGAAATTAAACTAAATAAACCAATTAAATATCGAGAAAGTAGCAGGCAGATGAATCTATAATGAAAATAATAATTAGTTGCAGCCCCGCCTTGGTTATATTGTTTCTAGAGCTATAAGAGAGCTGCTAATGTTTAAAAACACTTCATCAACCACTGACGTTGGTGGAAAGAGAAAGAGTCTTCAGAGTTTAGAGTCTAATTTCAACAGTCTTTCTCGACTGTAGCTGAATATGCTATGAAATACAAATGCAAGAGGGGCCAGGTACAATAATAAGAATACCATTTATAAGAATAAATATCCAAAACAAATGCACTTGCACGCACAAGAAAAAACCCTTGTAAACCATCGCGTACACCTTCGGGCTTGCAATGCACACACACAGACCCACACACACACACACATACGCACACACACGCACACACCTAGTGGCAAAGTAAAGGTCATGCGTGAAAAGTGCATCTATGCAGATTTCTAAAGCGTTCTTTCACCGGGAGCCGACAACAGGCTCAGGCAGGTTCTGCCTTTGCCACAAGGACAAGCCTTCAGTGAAAATAAAAGAATGACATCATGTGACATTTCAATTTAGGTCAGCAGCACGCAGCAGAGAGGAAGGAAAATGCATCTGTCAGAGCTCTATGTATTTGGTAAAAGCATAATTAAATGGCATGAAAGTATATTTAAGCAGAAACTCCATGCCTACAAGATACAAATTACCATTATCCCTGACTGCTACGGTGCCACTCAGTCCAAAATACCATAAATATGCCTCTGCCACTTGGATTTCCAGGACAAAACCTCAATAGATTATCATTATTATAATGACAGGGTGTAAAGGAAGATGTTGTTTAAGTGTCAAGGAAGATGTTGTTTAAGTACAATGTCAAGATTAAAACTGTAAGCACGCCACTTACATTTAGGATCTATATGTCATGTCAGACATGACGGCGTTTGGCAGTGAAAGTGTTTGTATGTGTACATGCTCGTACGTGTCATGTAAAGACGCCAACATATTCCTGATGGTCATTCCACGTGTATATTGTCAGACACGTGTGGGGTTGTTTGTTTAAACCTGTTGGAGAAAACTATTTTGCATTAAACTTGCCTGAACGTTTTTTTTTGGTTTTCTGACCTTTAGAGCTATGTGTGAGTTTTGTTCAGACATGTTTGTTTTTATGAAAGAAGGTTTATCACAGTGCTTTAATTTAGATGAAGTATCCACCCTCAGAAAACCCTGATAAATCATGTGTTGTTCACTGATTTACTGTGTTCCTGTCACTTCTACTATTGTCTACTTTGAATGGAATTCCTGTCGACACACTCGAAACCAGGAAGGTTGAACCAGTTAACTCTCAGTTGTGGAATTTAAATGGAGGCTAGAAAAGTAGCAAACGCCAGAGAAATATTGGCAAGGAGGGGATTCAGGGGTTTTTTTGGGGAGGAAAAGTTTAACCCCTTTTTCACAAGGTCAGATAATATTAGTACTCTAGGTCTATATTCATAACCATATGGCTACTTTGGGGCATAAATGGTGAATTTATACTTCTTCTACAATCGATTTCCCTCTGTAGGTTTTCTGTTGGGTTTTTTTAAACATCAAGGTGATAAATATCTCACAAAGCCTGCTCTTTGATTTGAAAGAAATTACACGAAAATACACAGAAGCTATGAAAAATAACCCAAGTGAAATGTGCGACTGAAAAACTCTAGCTTACAGTCGGTAACAATAGGAAGGCCAAAGATTATAAATAAAATGATCAATCGTGTCATGTAAAATAGAACAAAAAGCAATATTAGATTAACTGAAAGTATATGTGTGTGCTAAAATGATCCCATAATGTCACAGAACATTGTGAATGCCCACAAACTAGAGCATCATTCACACATCTCCAGCAACTTCTACAGCCTCGCAGGGCGTCAGCTCCACGCGCTGTGTCGGCCTCACTGCGGTGTTCACAAAGTAAAGACTTCTCCGGTCTCCGTTGTGTTCAATAAGCGTCATTATTAGCAGATGCATTGCATTCGACCCCGACCAGCTCTGCAGAGTTTCGCTGGGAGCGAAGCTGCGGAGTCAGATGACACAGGATGTGGATGAAGAGGACTGCCACGTCTTCGCCCCTCCCCGCCGGGGAAACTCATGCGAGAAACACACTGCCCAATGGAGTCGGGCTGATTTCACCAGCAATAACCACTCAATACCCCCCCCCCGAAAGTCACTGACAGCCCGGGGGGGGGGGTGCATGTGCCGTTTGGGGCAAGGCGGCAGATAGCGCCGTCTGTTGACTCACAAAACCAATTGAGCTCGTTTTTTTTCAAACCAACGAGAACGTAACTTCAAAGATTAAACTTTCCGGTGAACGTGAGGCTTTCATCCCCCCCCCCCCCTCGAGTACCCCGATGCCACGGGCTCGTGTGTGCAACATGGCAGCCTGGTGCCGCACACAGGGACCGGACACGGCCCGGTGCACCGTGGGCTGTTACCTCGGCGCGTGTCACTGGCTGTGAGGCTGCAGTGGAGGAGCAGCATCCCACGATGCGTTGCACCGGAATGTCACAACATAGACGAAGTTTCATTCACTGAGGGAGGGGGGGGGGTAAATCAGACTCGCTGGTCTTTTCTCGCCATTTACGACTTTCTCGGACTGAATTGAGCTCATTGTACTCCGCAGTAATCACAAAAAGTCGGATATTATTCTTCGCCGCTGCCGCGAACTATCGTGAAAATCAAAGTTTTCATCCCGGTTAGCTAGTTTCCAGCTAACCTGGCTTGGCTAACGAGAGCCTAACTATTAAATAGTAGCTAATCCGTCACAACAATGTTTTTTTTAAATACCATATCTGACTCAGGAGTCCATATTTACCTGAACGAGAGCATCCTGCGGCAGAAGTGTGTCCCCCTTGCGGCTCGGTCCTCTGACTCTGGATCAGTTGAGGTGAACGCTGAGGGTACTCGGACCTCGGACCTTCTGCGCACCGTCGGCCTTCTGGGGGTGAGAAGGGCTGGATTCCTGAAAGCCTGAATGCTACGTGCAGAACCTCACATGCATAAAGTCCCCCCGCACCGAGAGGCTGTTGGGGGCTGGCGTTGAACTGAGGGGAGGTGTCTCGTTGTCTCACACAGCCATGGATGAGTAGGCTGTTCGAGGTTTTTAAGAGTCAAAAAAAAGTGTGTGCGTGACCAGCTAACGTCACATTTCTGCCACGTGTTGAAATTTGGCTTTTTTGATTTTTTTTTTAAAACTCTGATTATGTCCCCTAATTAAAAATCCCTTCTTTCTTTTTTCTTGTTTTACCATACAGTATATTCATTGACATACAGCTTTGACAAGGCACGTGTTGTGTGCCTTATATATTCAATAGCCCCATTCAAGCTAATGTTCTTTCTTGAAACTGCTTAACTTGGCCAAACAAACTTATGTTCCCCCATTTTCACCTGCCTTTCCTCTTCCTCTTCCTCTTCCTCCCACATTCCAGAAAATTCCTTCCTCCCAACCAAAAAGTGTGACTGGAGGGAGGGAATTCCTGCTAAATGCTACTGAGTTCAACAGGGTGGAGCCAAGCCTGTGTGTGTGTAGGGGTGTGTGTGTGTGTGTGTGAAAGAGAGAGACTGAGAAAGGCTGACTGTTAAGTTGACTGAAATACAACACATCTCAATGGCATGCCCTGTGTAAACTATAGAGAATGTATATGTCTGTGATAAACAAAGGCCATTTGCAAGCCTCCAGTCTGTTTTTAAATCCTTTTCAACATGAATAATGCCTCAGAATATTATATTATATATTATAATACCATCACGGCATGTAAAAGAATTGAAGAACAACAACCTTCTCATGTAAAACACGATAATTACACTTTATTAATGAATACTTTCTATCCATCAAGCAACATGTCACAACAGGGATTATATTATGCTGAGTTCACAAAATTAAACATCTCTATTATTATTATTATTATTGTTTTTATTGAGGCATAACACAAGAAACATTGCGTGTGGGATTTGATGGAGAAGCGAGATTAATGTCAAACTTGTGGAGGAAATACTTTTTCAATCGATTATCAACTGAGTTATAGGAAATGTCGGAAGCAATCCTTGACAGCCATCACTGTAATGTAATTCTACAAATAGTAAAATTCGAACTAAATATCATTTCTAAATATTTTATGTTTTATATTTAGATGAGAAAGAGATTTATCTCACTGGCTAATTTTTTCATTAATCCCAAAGCAAATTCCTGTGCCAGAGATTGCTCAAAACCCCCAATAATACAGAGTAACAAATATCAAGTGTATGAGAAGTAATAGTAGCACTAGTGCAAAATAGAAATAAAGATACATAAAGGACACAAGTAAACTGAAATAGAAAAGTTAAATTACTGTAACATAAAGCAGGAATACAAATAGAAAAAGTGTGTAAGAAGTAATACTAACACCAGTGCCTAATAGAATAACAATAAGATGAATACTAGGCATACGTAACTACCATTTATTTTCATACTAATAAAAAAATTCTGGCCCATCCACATTTTCCCAGCTAAACCACATTGTGAATCCGCAACTGGTCCAGTGTATCCTCCTCTCCATTCCCCTCCTCATCGGCGGATGTCGCTCAGGGAGGTGAGTTTGCTCCCAAACAGCAGCTCCTCGTAGATGAGCAGCTGACGCAGGAAGTTCACGTTGGGGGCCGAGCACGCCCTCCTCTCCTTCAACCAGCACAGGGCGTGAAGCAGTGACCAGCGCCGATGCTCCATGAGGAAGGCCAGCGTCAGTGCCGAGCTGCGACTCCTGCCGACACTGCAGTGGACGAGGACGCGGCCGGCGGGCTCGGCCCTCAGGGCCAAGTTGATGAACCTGGAGGCCAGCGGCAGTGCCTCCACCAGGTCCTGCTGGGCATCGTCGCTCAGACACAGCCTCAGGTAGCACAGCTTGTTGGGGAAAGCATCGGGCCAGTTGGCAGTGGCATTAACCACATGTGTGATCTGTAGATTCTCGATGATGCGGTAGTCAGAGGCCTGGGGGGCAGAGCCCTGATAGAGAGCTCCTTCCAGGATCTCTGAGGGGTAGATGGTGAGAGTGTGCCGCTCAGGTTCCAGCAGGACCATATGTGGTGTGCAGAGGAAAGGGTAGGAGGCCCGGAAGGCTGAAAATCCCCCCAGCAGGATGACGGGGTCCATTCCCAAACGACTGAGCTGAAAGAAACAGTGCAGGAGGTCTGGGGAGTCGGTCCTGGCCTTCACACTGCCCACTGAAATAGGAACAGAGGCGTATAGAAACAATGACAGCGAGAAGGAGTCAATGCAGATAGTCAGGCAGATGTCAACACAACTAAAGGTAGGCCTATACAGCACAGTGCTTTGAGCAAAATGCTGAGGTTAGCATGCTAACATGCTCATTGACAATGCTAACATGCTGAAGTTTAGCAGATATAATGTTTACTGTCGAGCATGTTAGCATCAAATAATTAGGAACATTTGAGACTGGTGGGAATGTTATAAGTTTCACCGGTAGTTGGTCATGAAACTAAATATTGACCTTTTGACCTGATGATTGATGAGTTGTCAACTCAAACTTGGTGGAGTGGGCGGATTCAAAGGTCTGGACCCAGGAAATTCATCAAGACGGTTCAGTCAAAGCCTAAGATGTCAGCTTGTTATCGGTGTCTGAATGTGCTTTGCTGACCTGGGCTGCATCCTTCTTCCGCATACAGCAGTATTATAGAATACTTCTGCAGTTCAATGCAGCTGATCAGACAACCCAGCACGGGGTGGATCACCGTCACAGCGGCCCGCGCCGTCACCACGTGGCTTTTCCTGTACCTAACACACACACATAAAGATGATGTATCATAACAAGCGACATCAGCTTCGCACAATGTTCTTCTAGGCAATAAATTCCATTAAAAGACACAAATTAGCCCATTTGTTCCTCCTGAAGGTAGAAAGGACAATAAATAAATAGATAAAAGGCAAAGTAATTGCTTAAAAACAGCTGCGCACTGTAGTTTTCAATAGTGCATTTGTTTAGGAACCATTTTCAGAAGCGGACTAATACACATTTGGTGCTCTGATGAGAATCTCCGGCAGCAGGACGGTGTATTTATGTGGGATTGACTTTAAAATAGGGAACATGTCGGACGGTGCAACAGCGTGGCTCAACGATGGACAACAATGGAGCCGTATGGCACAGAGCAACAAGTTACAGCATGTCAGGGATTGACAACACACACAATGCTTCTTAGTAGAATCAAGGGAACTAGTCCCTACATTATTTTGTGAGGTCACCTTATAGCTGAAAACAAGAACAAACTTTCCAGTATTGTGTTCATCAAATCAAGAAAAGCAGCAGCTATGCAAAGTAATGTAGTGCAATAAATACTTTCTTTGTGACGTTTTTGTTGAGACAGATTTGTGTTGCTTCAAAGCCGATAACGTGAGTCCAGATTGTGCTGCCGACCGGATGCGTTTCACTGTACAGTTGTTTGTTCATTGTGTCTGACTCACACACACACACACACAGTGCAGTCTACATGTGCAGCACCGACCTCTCTGTGCTGCGACAGTCCAGGATGAGGATATAGTACGGATCATAGAGGGCAGGCTGGCCCTCCTCTGCGCTCAGCAGGTTGAACACTTGATGTGAGGAGACATAGCCTCTCTCCACATACG
This sequence comes from Cyclopterus lumpus, assembly GCF_009769545.1. Lineage (NCBI taxonomy): Eukaryota > Metazoa > Chordata > Actinopteri > Perciformes > Cyclopteridae > Cyclopterus > Cyclopterus lumpus. The sequence goes on along the minus strand of NC_046980.1, from coordinate 8,130,134 downwards.
CCGCTATTGGGCGAGCAGGAACCAACACCCTCTTTGGCTCACGCGCTGCTTGCAGGCAGAAGAAATACACAAATAGTACACCGTTTGTCTGCATGTGTACAGTGTGTGCAAACATCTTTGTGAAGTGAAGACAGTGAGAAGTTAGAAGTAGAAAATACTCCCGTTACCTTGGTTCTGAATAGGTAAGATGGAGGAATGGTCACTGCCCGTACTGTTGACCCCTCTGACACAGACGCTGCTCACTGTTTGGGATGTGTTGACAGGCTCTCTGGAGTTTCCCCTACGACTGTTGTTCATTCTGACACACGCACACAGAGACACACGCACACAGAGACACACGCACACAGAGACACACGCACACAGTGAAGAGCAATCTAAGTCCAGTAATGCAGCAACGTCATCGGAGACCGAACACACAACCAATTTAAGACGACTCACCAACAACGCACTGTTTTTGTTTCTCACAATTAAAAACAAACAAACAGCATGTCTCTTTACCTGGACAGTAGTACGCCCATCTCGTTTAAGTCATTTGGCAGATGCATCCGCTGTTCCCAGCAGGCCCTCATTAGAATAACATGCTAAACAAAAACAAAAAACAAAGAGATGCTGTTAAACACATGGAAAATGATTATCTCCAAAAGCCCAACAGGGTGTCAAAAGATTAGAAAAAAACCCACGTTGCACTTTTTTCCTGTAGCTGTGATTGTTACTGCGCGTCGCTTCAGCCTTGCCCTTAAATTAGCTGGTAGTCTAGGAAACACAGTGCTGGTTAAGTGCTCTAAAGAGCAACACGGTAGCTGGCTGTGACAGGTGATAGATGAGAGACCTGGAAAGTCAGTTCTCACACAAAGGAAGTCCCAATAAATGCAGGACACTGTTTTAAGTTAAGTCAACAACACACAAAGACTACGCTAGTATTTGGACAACAAAAGAAAGAAGATGAAAGAATACATGGGGCTACATAAAGGGTAACACCAGGCTACAAAGTCGGGACTGTAATGTCCATATGAATGGTTAATACACCTTGGCAAGAGTAAATGTGATTTGGGGGTTGCTACATGAAAACATTAAGTTGATCAATCGTATTCTTTGTTTCCAAATAGCTTGCATTTTGTCAAGATCAGAGCATCCTTCAATAAAATGGTGTATTCACAAGCGTGCAAAAAGACACATTCATTCAACAGCTTACTTACTATTTCAGAAAACATATTTTCAGAAACATATATCAAACCGACTTATTTTAGAAGTTCATTTTGTTGATTTAATCACCCCCAAAACACGGTTGTCTTGTTTTAATGATCATTTGCATTCTTAAAAACCTGCTTCCAAATCTTCGTGAGATGAGAAGAAGGCCAACCATCATCAAAACAGAGTATGACTGCCCCCTGCTGGGCGACCTGGTCTACACGTTGTGAACAGTCAGGGAAGGACTTATTCAAGTACAAGTACGTGCATATATCAACGTGCTTCAGTCACTACAGTGTGTTGCACCCTCTCAGCCTCGTGAGTCTCACGGAGTCCACGATGCCAGCGAATCCCGACAGAGGCGGAGAACAGCGGCAGTGTATCTCTCATCAGCAGCATCTCAATAAACCTACACATCTATTATTACGGGGACACTCCTCTCACGAGGAGGCTGTTTTTATCTGTCACTATCACACGCGATGTGTTAGATAGTGTATGTGATGGACTCCCATGTGCGTCTCGGTAGAAGCAGATGCACTTTTAATAGCTGGTGGTCTTTTAAACCGAGCAGGAGGACCAAAGTCCATCAGGAGCCACACAGCCAGAGAGGTGCGTGTCCCCATCAGAGAGAGGCTCACTCGGCAGAGTGCCCCGAGACCAAAGTGGATTTATAATATTATGATAAGCGTCTTTATTATTATTTGTAGAGCAGCATCAGAGGGATATGCTTGGAGTTTGAGGATGAAATACGGATTCATGACGGATTTCAAAAGGTGAGAAGAGCTCATGAGTCTATCGCGCTTTTCTTTTTCCTGCTTGCAAATAGTGCAAAAGAACATATAACACGGTCTTTTCTGAAAACACCTTTTTCTTTTCAAAGCGGCGGTTAAGCTGGTATTGCCTTTGTGTTATGGTTTTTTTACCCGATGTTATTATTACGATACTTTTTTAACCTAAAAAAATGTCTGTAACAAAAAATACTATACTATTTACTGTATATAGCTTTAATATTATACACATTAAAACGAATGTGTAACTTTTGACAAAGAGCATTGGAAATGGTGCTTCCGTTTGGCGAAAAACAGATACTTCCATCAATAAAACAGACTTAAAAATGACATATTAAAAAAGGAAATGATGTTATGAATGAGTAGCATGGAGAGAAACCTAATTAAAACACCTACAACCAAATAAAAAGCCAGGAGCTGTTTTAGCTGGTAATGCTGTAGATTTAGTCCTGGATATAGAATACATTTATGTTTATAATAGTTTTAGAGATCACCTGTGATTAGTTATTATAGCACAGCTGCAGTATGAGGAAGAGACAGCTAATGGTTAACCCAAGTGATTAGTCCTGTTCTTTGGAGGACAAATTGATTGCCTCCCTTGTAATGTTACATTCATGAGAACTTCTCTTTTCCCTACACAGCAACATCTGCACAGAGTGATGTATATAGGCAAAAGGTAATCCAACTGGTTTTTGTTCATACATCATATCTATTTGAATATTTCTGGTATTCTGGGAACCACGCAGGCAAATGATAAAGCAAATGTTGTAGCTGCAGTTTACTAGTGTTTGTTTTTGTTACATCAAATATTTAAACCTGTCATACAACCTGGCATCCAAACAGAGATAAGCAGAGATAAAGCACAAACTGGTTTTGAATTTTTTCTTGTTTGAATTTGTTTTTGTTTTTTATCTCAGTAAAATTCACATAAATGCTATTCTCACCCAACCACATTCACAGCGGTGCCATTGTTATTATGTGACGTTTACACTGAGTTCCCCCGTGTACAGTTCAGGGACGTGGAGGAGTGGGTGGTGTGCCTCATCGTCCACAAGCCTTTCGTCTCACCGTGCGCTGAAGGCCCTGCTTCCCACCCTGTGCCTGGCGCTGGTGGTGGTGTACGGCCTCGCCGACAAGCTCAGGAGCTTTGTGTCCAGCGTCTTCATCCCACAGTACCACTTCCCATACGCAGTGGCGCTCGCCTTCGCCCAGGTTGGTGCGCCCTGTCTGGCTGGTTTCTAAGGATGATTCACATTTTATTCTGAATTAATCACTCAAATATGGAGGCACTCTTTGTCTAACCACCTGCACCTATGTGTGTTTTAATAATTATTTGAAAGAGTACTGTATACACAGAGTATTGTGTACCATGGCCCGGGTATTTGTGTGCCATGGCCCGGGTATTTTAGCATACTACGATTACAAAGAAAGTATGCGTTTACTACTACTACTACTACTAATAAAAATAATGTGTCATTTATTAACAATGTGTGAAAGAAAAATCACAATTCTTCTATTGGATTGTTGTTAATCATTGGGGCAATGAAGGGTCGGCTGCAGGCTGTGTGTGTGTGTGTGTGTGTGTGTGTGTGTGTGTGGTTTGAAGGACACATCGTGTTGTTGGTGGGCAGTGACAGAGTCCAGTGTTGATTAACAGTTAGGACCCGAGATGTTTAACCAAACATCTGCACAAAGGGGCCGAGACGTAAATGTGGCCCCATCCGAAGGTTGAGACCAGCTAAAGACTTTGTGAATGAGTCACGTCAGTGATCAGACTGACCTTGACTGTAAACATACATTAACTGTGCATATCAGGTAAATGTAGTGCTTTAAAATTATGTATTTATATTATTTGTATTATTCAAGTACAAAATTAGAACAATATATTTGTAATAAACAATATGTCACGTATAAATAAATAGATAAATGATAAAGAATAATAGTGAATCAAATTATAATAATAACATAGTCAGTAAAAAAAGGGTGTGGATGCCTATTACCCCTTTACCTTTGCATGGTGTATCTATAGAGGGTCAACAAAGCCACACACCAGTGGTTTACGAGTTCTTATCCAGTGTTTACAGGGTTTATAAACACTGGATGGCACTAGTCCATGGGTTACAGTGTATTTACGACACGGCCAGTGAATCACAGGAGTTGGATGGATATATTCTACTTCACATTCCGGCTATTTGTGTTTATGTTTTGATCATGAAACATACATCAAAACAATAGGATGTGAAGGAATATGTGGCGGCACTTTTCTTTCATTCTAAAATACGCATCAAGCTGTTTTCTAATTCATTATATGTACTAAAACACAATACATTGATAAATGTATAGAAAACAGATTATACATAGATTAGGGCTGCACATATTATTATTATCAATCAATCAACAGATTCTTATTTTTACGAGTTATTGATTGATTAATTAGTCTGTAAATTGTAAGTGCTGATGTATAATTGATGATTTGTCGTACAAAACCCAAATATATTCAATTTAGAGTTATAGAATGGGGCTTGCAAATGTTTGCCATAATTCTCTTGATAAATTACATAAATAAGTGATTGATTCCAAATAAATGGTGCTCATTTATTTCATAGGATTTATTTAGCTTATCCCAAAACATAAATAAAAGAGAAGGCCTGTAGGTTTGATACAAGTTGTGGTGATTCTGGGGCCTTTATCTGGAGAAAACTTAGTTTTATTAATCAATACAGATTTTCACTCCCAGCAGTCTGCTCAAATATAAAAAAAATGATTGTCAAACTTCTATTTAGCATCTAACTAGCTGCTTCATTTCAGTAGTTAAATACTTCTGCCTTCTATTTGAGTCTTTAGTGCTTTGTGGTTTTTATAGATACTGTAACTATATATTTACATCTCTTCCAGGTTGTGGTCTCTATCTTAGCCTTAAATCTCCTCCATGTCCTGAATCTGGTGCCTCTGAGGCGTTACTCCAGGTCCCTGGGGGAGAAGATGCTGGTGCCTTCCATCTGTAACAGCATCCATGCTGTGCTGGCCATGTGGGCCAAGGCCAACACCTCCAATGTCGGCCTGTTCCCTCTCCTCCTGCCTCTGTTGCCCGTGGCAACTCTGGGTTTCAGTTTCTCTCAGAAGCTGGCATCCTCTCCATCCCTCCACATCTCGGCTCCGATTTCCCTCCTCGGCGGGACTTCTTTCGTCGTCACAGGTAAAAAGTTGAGATGTTATTTTCGAGTGGAAACTGAAGGTTCTTTGCCTCCATTTAACCGTCTCCCTCTTCCTCTCTGCAGCCTCCCAGGGTCTGTCAGGTGTTGGGTTTCTGGAGTACATGTATGCACCTCTGGCTTTAATCCTCCACAGTCTGTCTCTGACTTGTCTGGCCAAAGTGTTCGAGGCCGAGCGCCGCTGCCCCCCCGAGGCCCAATCCTCCATCTTTGACATCTACTACACCCAGCTGGTCAACCAGAGCGGCGTGCTGGGCCTCCTGTGGCTGCTGCACCCGCAGAGTCCCTGGCAGGTGTTGAGTCGCAGCAGCTGGCAAAGCCTGCTCTTCCACGGATACCTGCTCGCTATTCTGCTGCTGGGTACGGTGCTAGACTTCCTGGTCGGTGTGTCGGCTCTGTGCGTCTCCCCGTTCGCTGCTGCGCTGCTGCACTCAGCGAGGCAGCTGGTGCAGCCGCTCCTCCAGCTTCTGTAGTTTCACTCGAAAAGGTGGCCGATCGATGACCCCGGTGTCATTTTGTTCTCTGGGGACTGGCCCGCCCGTCCTCTGGTGGTCGTGCCCTGACGTTACGTCGGTGATGTCTGTGTGACTTTGTTTACGGGTATTTTAAGCCTAACCATATATTGTTGCCTAAAACCTAAGCTATGTGCACCAGGAAGTGACGCAAAGGGGTCTGACAAAGCGTCAGAATGAGAAATAGTTGGAAACTGAAGGTACATCATGGTTTTTCCTCCGTTCCCAATAACACAACCTGGACTAATGAGAGTAAACACAATAGAATATTGGAAACACATAACAGGTCAAGAATGTACTTTATCAAGACACCATTGCAATACTTTTGCAATATGTACTCCATATGCTCTTTATACATGCATCTATATACTATAGTGTCACTTCTGCTGATGCTTGTACTGTGCAATAACTTTGGAGGACTTTTGTAGTGAAATATTTTCACAATTGATGACGTCCGAGGACTGAAACAACTGTTCCTGATCTGTACAGGACGCACATCACCAATGATCACCCTGTTCCAGTTAGGTAAAGAACATTAGGGACTTATTTAAAACAATGAAAGACAGACTGCGGTCTTAATGGGAGACCAGCCGCTCCTAAATCAGCGACAATAAAACAAGTCAGCCAATCAGCAGCCCGAGTCCGACACACGCTTTCTTTTAGAGCTGAACCAAATATTAACACGCATCTGTTTTATGTCTATTCACAAAAACCTCTGAGGAGCTATTTTTGTTACATCTTTGATAAGTGTTTGTGACAGTGCACAAAGCTCCACTGTCACAGTATTTAAGATTAACGTGTGTATTTGTACTGGAGACAGACTATTGAACATGTTTAATGCGTTCCCTTAACGGTGTTAAACATTTAAACTCAGATCCTTGACTGAATTACTGTTTAACCAGAGGTGTGTAGACATTGTTGCCCTTAAATGAATCTCACTGGTAATGTTGGTCAGATGAGAAGGGAAAGAGTTAAATCTCTTGGGAGTCTACTTTAAGTTATTACCAGAAGCTTAGTTGTCTTAATTTAAGAAGATGCTTTTACTTTGAACCAATTACCTCCCCCAAACTGTATTATATTTAAATATATAAAATTATATATTGTATGCTAATAAAGAATCTGTATACATTTAATAAACTGAAATGAGACTTTTATTTCAAAAAATATTTATTGTTTCTAAGTGCTGTTAAAAAACAAACTAACCATTGATTTCTTTTAAAAAGGAAATTGTTCACCTTTATCTGATGACGCAAAGATGAGGAGAGACTGGAAATTGTAAGAGAAAGAGGGTTGACATGCAACTCAGGTCCCACATCTGGAATAGAACTGGAGACGTGTAAGTTATACGGCATGCCCTGTTCCCCAAATTAATCTCCAACTAAACTGTAAACAAGACTGTCAGAGACTTAGTTTGTTTGCTTAAGGAACGTGAATTAAAACTCCACATGAAGATTCATGGCCAAACCGACATACAATCGGTATTCATACTACAACCAAAACTGAAGATGAACACATTTATTTTCACGCTGCCATGAACGTGTCCCAATCATACATAATGGATGGGGACACCCTAAAAATGGTAGAACTGTAAACTACGTACAAGGCAGGTTTAATTCCTTTTTGCTTTTGTTTTATGATGTAGCAAAAGCACCCAACTTGTTGTTCATGCAGTTTTACAGCGCACACACACACACACACACACACACACACACACACACACCTCGTGAGAAACATTGAATGTAAACCGTTTGTTTTCAATAAAAGCTCTCCAGGACATCTTCGACATCCATGAGCGCTTTGTATTGTCAATGTGAGTGAAGGCAAACCACTTCGAGGGAAGCCTCGTCCACTGCAGATGCTCATCCTCCTAGCGCAGTCCGCTTCTGGTCCTTTACGAGGGGTCAGAGTTGGGTGGTAGGTGGATACCAAGACTCTGCAGCAGGTTGGAAGCCGGTCCGGCCAGACCCGACTGGCAGCTGAGAGACTCCAGCAGGTTTGCGACCAGATTCAGGTCGACGTCCAGAGGCTGGATCTCCTCCTCCGTCTCTTCCCTCTCCTCTCCATGGAGAGGAGCAGAGGCATGAGGGGAGCCATTGCCCAAGCCCGCATTGTTGTAATTCTGAAGAAAGGACACAAATAGTCGCATAACTAGATTCAGGATGATACACAAGCATTATATCACGTTTTGAAAATGAATCATATTTCAAGGTTGAGGTTGAACATATGCTGATATGTAATTCTATAATTTACCGTCAGATTGAAGCTTTGTCCTATATTAGTGCTCATCAGCTCCTGATCCATTTGATCCATGTATTTCCTAAGACCGTCCAAAGATTCTGTCCCGTTCATCTCTGTGTGACCTTCTTTCTCTTCCTCATCGCCCTCATCGCCATCTTCTTCCTCTTCATCATCGTCAAGATCATCTGAATCTAGCTCTTCTTCTTTGCTTCCTACGAAATAAAAATAAAATCAGACGGAAGACGTGGAAACTTTCTGCAAGTTATTTTGACATCTCGTTTCACATCTTTCAGAACGTCAACATACCGAGTAGTCGGTCCAGTGCGTTGGCCATGGAGTCAGGCTCAAAACTAAAAGGCTGAGTTGAACTGCTCCTGGAATACAAAGAAACACTATGTGAAACCTGAACTGAAACACTTCTGGTGGGACAGTGCATTTTGAATACATTAACCAGACAGGCTACAATGTGCATGCACTAACATCTGGAGCCCACATGGACCATGAAGAGATAACAATGCATGTGTAACATCCATTGACTACTCCCGACATGCGTTTTCTGTCCATTCACTTTTAGTATCCCATCAAGAATAAAACACATAAATGATCCAAAATCATTTTATTCATTGACCCAAATGGGCCTTTGATGATCTTGGTTTAATATTGTCAAAATCCATCTGGTGTACAGAGCGTCAGTCTCACCAGGGAAGTTCAGCACCCTCATGCGACGACATGGCGTTGAGGAAGTTCTTCATCCCTTGACTGACTGCTACCAGGCTGAAACCGGCCTCCTCTTCCTTCTTGTCATCCTCCGTCTCCTTCCTCCTCTCCTCTGCACCCCCGACATTCTGTTTGCCAACATCAGCTCTGCCTCCACTCCTCTCCTGCAACAGACGCTCCAAATCCTGAGTTGTGATATCCAGCCAGCTGTCACCTGGAGATGGACACAAAGAAAACGTAATTATGGGAAATGCTCTAAAGTGAGAGAGGGTAGAGAATGGAGGATGCATACCAAAAGGACAGAAACTTAAAAAAGGATTCTACAGGAGGCATAAAATCCCAGGTGGCCGAGATAATGGCCATAACCTTTCTAGCAATGTCATAGAAGCTATACTTTAGTAAGTTAGTACAATCTCCACAAGCAAACATTACCCAATATACTGAATATGTAGGTCAACCGTTTCTATGGTCAGACAATTTGGTACTTTAGAAAAATGCACTCTTAAAGGATGCATCTTCAAACTTGTACAAATTATTTCCCAGAGGGTTTTTATAATTCAAAAGACAGATTTTTACTCACTGTCCTCTTGGGGGAGCTGTGACTCTTGTTTCTTCAGCTCCTCCAAGTTGATCGGACTGCATCTGTGCAGCAGCTGGAGAACCTCCTCCCCCGGGGACCAAGCACTGAGACACAAAACGAAGATTCAGGCAGACACACTTAGATTTCACACGCAGGCATATTCACCCTGTGTCCGTACAGGCACATACATATTCACTCTGTGTCCGTACAGGCACATACATATTCACTCTGTGTCCGTACAGGCACATACATATTCACCCTGTGTCCATACAGGCACATACATATTCACCCTGTGTCCATACAGGCACATACATATTCACTCTGTGTCCGTACAGGCACATACATATTCACTCTGTGTCCGTACAGGCACATACATATTCACCCTGTGTACTGTTAGGTTGTAGTGGATTTTATATATATTTGCACATGTAGATAAGAGAAGTTTATGTTTTAAATTAATACATAAAGGAAGATATGATAATTAATTTGGGATATTATGAGGAATATTCTGGAGGAATGTATTATGAAACATAAGAGAGGATCACTGTTTTATTATTCTGTTTTAATGACAAATGTAATGATTAACTGTATGATGCATGAGAATGAATGAATGTTTTATTGTTTAGACAATAGTTAAAATGGATGCCGATTGAAACCTAATGTGTTGCTTTTATTCGGAAGGCAGGATAATAGGGTTTTATTGTGAAGGGGAACTTCCTGTCCTTGACCGGAAGAGTGAGCTTTGACCTCGCCTGTTTACTAATTGGCGTAGCGAACAGAATGGCGGCATCCTTTGAACTGACCAATGGAACTAACCTTTAGGTGTGAATTCATTTGCATGACCATACTAATAGCCGAGCATTTGTTCTGGGGACATGGTTCTACTGGTCTGGAGACTCGAGACAGCCCCGGTCTGTGGCTCCCTGGGAGCTGCACTCCGTCTGTGGAGAGTTCCTCCTTTCTGGCCCCACGATCGTGAACGCTACATGAGTATTATCTTTGCCATTAAATATTGTTAAACTTTAACTCGAATCCTGAATTTCCTGCGGCCACGGGACCCGGAGCTTTGAACACGAATCTTACAGTACGTACAGGCACATACATATTCACTCTGTGTCCATACACGCGCATGTACAGCCACAGCCCTCACCTTGACTTTGAGGCGACGCACTGTTTGAAGAAGTTTTCCGCAGATCTGGTCAGTTCCCTGTAATGAGCCGAACCTTCCAGTTCTTCCTGCATTTGACAACAACAAAGTTATCTTTCCATAGATGGTAAATGTATATTACATGTTTAAGAATGTATGCTTTTATGCCTCAACCTAATATTACAGGTGTGTGTTAAGGTAGCTACTATTCCTCTCGACCTCAACATTCAAAAAGTGCCACTAACCCGAAAGTAGCTGTTTCTTCTCAGACTGTCCATGAAGCCTTTCCACTGAGGGTTACAACTGACAGGAGCATCGGGCTCTGATGATGGCAGCCTGCACTTCGAGCACAGGATCTCAAAGCCATGGGCCTGGGTGTGAAATGACAGAGAAACAGACATATAAATCACTAAAGGGCCGCCTTGCATTCTACCAAATTAATACATTTATGAACCCAAAAGACACATCAGAATATAGAGGAAACACAGCTGATGGCTCACCAGTTTCATGCCGAGCTCATGGGATTTGTACTGGGGATGAAGGGGAGGAGGCAGGGTGAAGCCGCTCCTTCTGTCTGGAGAGAACTGTTGCTGCTGCAGCTGGGCGTACAGGCAACGGGTGAATGTCACCTGGAAATGCATACAGTACACGGTTTGTATAAACGTTATGAAGACAGTCAACCAAAGCTGAACATACAACACAAACGGTGATTACAGTAAACAAAATAGAAGTATTTTCTTGAAATAATTCCCTTTCTTTGGAAAAAAACGCTGTAATTACGAATCTTTAAGTCCGTTTACCGAGGCGAGGACTCTTGTGTCAGGAGGGAAGGTCTTGAAACTGCGACACGCCTGCAGATCTACCGGATCGCGCAGGTAGAACGCCGACACTGCAGGGGCGACCAGGTCTGGTCGTTGTGCCAACACCGTGGCGATACCTGAAGGTATGAAACAGTGGGCACGGTGGAGGCCACTTTCAATCTTCTCTGGGTATCTAAGTGGAGAGTAGAGATTGATTTGCTTTTGTGTGTGTTGCATGTACAGTACCTGGTGGCACCTTTGGCATTTATTAATTAATCAACCGACATAAAACATTTATGAGGCCGTTAACAAGCCAGCCGCTAATGCAGGCGTTTGATCATGTTTGTACTGAAGAGGTATCAAACACTGATTCTGCAGCTTGAAAAATTGGATACTGACATTTTGCTTTTTTCCTCTTTACTGTAAAAATAGGTCATGAAGGTTAGCGCATACATACTGACAAGTGTATAAACTTGTCAATGGCGTTGAATTTGCAACACATTTGTGTCTCAAAATTAGAGTTTAACACAGGGAGACATCCTCTCACCCGTCTAATCGCTTCCTAAGGGCTGAACAGATCTTGGGGCTCGCCTGACAGGCCTCTGGGTGGGTGGAGAGCAGTACGATAGCTTGTGCCACACTTGGAACCACATCTTTTGAGACCCCCACTGGACTGGATTTGGAGGGACACGGCAGAATATGCAACTCTCCCCTATAGAGGAAGACCTGCAAAGAGAATTAGTGAAACAATTAAAAGGTTGTACACTTCAGGTAAATACAGATAAGTTCTACATGTTTTGTTGCGTTACCTACAAATGTGATTATTATTATTATTTACAAATCAGACCAAAAGGTTTCAAGTCATGGTTTCAAATAACTGAAAACCAAGGTGAGCTATCAATCAACACATTAAAGGTAAGTGTTGCGACATGGTTTGTACTTAAAAGGCTAAGTGTGAAATATAAAAAAAAGACCTCATGTGTTTGACTCACCCTGTTTTCACTGGTGTCTGGACTCAGCCACTTGGGAAGATACTCTGCTGCTTCAATCAGAAGAAACTCTCCATCGTTGTCCTCAACCCTTCACACACAAACACAAAATGGAAGTTAGAAGCAGCGGATCAAACGACAAACAACTGATACAGATCCCTTATTATGCACTGTAATATGGAAATGAAATCATTTGATATGTATTCTTTATTTTAAAAAGGGTAACTCGGAGCACATTTAGTCTCACCTGGCTACGAGCTCTGGGAAGGCCTCTGTGATTTGTTGCAAGAGATATACAACAAACCACTCGTCCTCCACATTGTCCCCAAACTGAGTGCTACCTCCAATGTGAGCCGGTACACCACCTGTCAATACAACACATGAATGTATATAGATCATTGTGGGAACCAATATTTGAATAAATTCATCTCTGGGAGGTGCTGACAACACAATACCTTTCTCAGGATGATACTTGAGGTTGAATGACTGATGCTGCCAGATGTATCGTATCAGGAGTGAGGCAACCTTCGCCAGGATCTCATCTACTAGATGTGAGATATGTTCCTCGGTCTGCTGCGCACCGTCTGTCTGGATCCAGAAGAGTTTGTACTGAACCATGTCTTCCTGAATCACCCTCCTCTGCAGGCCGTCCATTGTAGTGTTTCAATGACTGACCAAATAAAAAGTAGAAGAGACGTATTCACGTTTAGTAAAGGCCGACGTTAGGTAACAGCTAACCGCAAACGATTTATTACAGCACAATCTCTTTAAAGTCGTACCTTGTTTTGTTTCTAAATGTGAAAGCTAGACTAAAATGTTCTCATTTCTCCTGACGTTGCTAGCACGCCGTCTGTCACTGTTTGGGTCCGACTGTGAACTCCACCCGACTACCACAAGCGTGTGACGAACATCAGTTCCTACACTTTAACTTATTTCCGCTGCCCTACCGATAACATACTCCAACAAGTGTACATCAAAAATAAAACAGACTACTACTGAAGTTAATGAAAATGCAACGATTAATTATGTAATTCGCATTTTATGTTCAGTCGAATTCAGTCAAAAAATACAGAAATAATATGTTTGTTCGTTTTCGAAACGGAAAAGCACAACCCGTTTTTCGTTTTTTATCGCCTGAATCCCAAAATTAAGATAAACTGTTTTTGCAAATCCTTTTATTATTTTCTTTGGAAGAGAGACGCAAAGCAGGACAGGTGGCCCGGATAATGATCAAATACACAGGTAAATGTAACTAAATATATGGTTTAAATACACTTATACTTCTATCTACTGGTGGAAAGAGGCAACACTTTTACTCGGCGTCTCCTCATCGAGGCTGTGCTCTGCGTTCACTCAAGAAACAGCACAATTCGTTATTTAAGTTTGATGCTCTCATATTTTCTTTGTGTGACTTAGACGGAAAAAACGAAAAAAACGACTGTGCTTTTCGAAAAACGACATTTTTTTTTTTTAAATTAAACTATATGATAAACTATAATGTTTCTGTATTTTTTTTCTGTATTTTGGTTTTTTCAATTAAACCATAAGACAAAAACGTACACGGACCAATCACGTTACGCAGTGCATGCTGGGAGTCGTAGTGAAATGGCTAATAATCCAAAGGTCATTTGGTGGGAGTCCGAAATCTATTTCCCGTGAGACAACGGGAGCTGCGTATCCATGACAGCCGTATTATTGTTGTCACTGGCGCTAACTTTAGCACGAAGGTGGCGACAGCTCGCCCCGCTCACGTTATATTTTAAAATGTAAAACGTAGCGTTGATTGATTGGCAGCTTCCGGGCCGCGCGAGACGCTCATTATGAATAAATACACACCGCTATCCGTGCCTTGTTGACGTTTCATCTGTCCGTCCACGTAACGGCAGCTAGCTTACAGCATCCTCCCAACCGGAGCTCGTGTAGCCAAAGGCGCGTCCAGCTCCCCCTTCGCTCTCGGGGCGTTTTTATCTGCGGACCGGAGGAAATATGTTGGACCTTCGTCTGAACAGTTCCCAGCGAGTCCAGGACGTGGAGGCGAGCAGGAGAGACGAGGGCCTGAGCCCATAACACGGAGGACACGAGGGAGAATGATTTCACGGTACAATAGAAGACCCGTATCGCACAAGCTTGAGATGTGAGTACCGAGAAACTGTGACGTTTCCAGCTGAGCACTGTAAACACGGTGTCCCCAGCTGTCAGAGGATGATGGTTTTTATTATACACTGGAGGCAAGTGAGATGGGTGATTGACTAATGACTGGGAAATCATGTTTGTATTGATCCAGCTATACTGACTACTTCCAGTCTGTCGCCTGGTTTCGACTGGAAAACCCAAACTACTAGCTTAAGTCACCCCTTTATTTGAAGGAATAGCATGTCCTTGTTTTCATGGTGTCATGTTTTATCGGCAAGTAAAGTCAAGTATATATTATTTGTGTTTTAAAGAGCTAAGAAATGCACAACCACCAGTATGATCCCTTATACAGATAGAAGAGTTATGATAAAGTCCACGTGGACAATCAGCTGTTTTAAACTATATTTTCATGATGTCTTGTCATGTTGTGATTGTAAGCCCATCACCGATCAAACACAGCACAGGTCTCCTCTCAAAGATGTGATCACACAAACTCACTTTTATCATTAGACTTTTTTGATCGATGTTCTCAATCTGTCTTTTGTGTAGACGTGGGTTGTCACGCAGCAGCCTTGACCACCACCCTCTCCCAGAGGAAGCAGACGATAACCAAACGCCTCAGCGTTACCTCCATGACCTCCAGGAAGCTGTCTCCGCTCACAACAGGTAACTGAGTCCCTGGTCATTCAGCAGACAGGCAGCCCTGACTTGTTCGGCCGGGAGACAAACCTTTTCCAGAGAAAGGCCAGCATGAATGTACTTGGAGCTAGCTACACACAAATACTCTTGGCTGTGTGTAATCTTATATTGTCTTGAGTGGACAGCTGATTCTCAAGGCCCCTTGCTATGTGAAACAAGACACCCAGAAGCAGTGGATTAATTGATATCACATTGCCTCCTTCAGATGTGCAGTTAAAAGAATAAATAATGAGTCAGGCTGGTGGAATATTCAATTACTTTGACATTTGCCCTCAATTTTCCACTTTGAAACTTTGCCTTTTGATTATGTCAGCAACCACCATCAGTCCGATTTACGCAGCCACATACCAGAGACCTGGTTTATATTGTGACAGCGTGAGTTATGGTGTTTGTATACGCTTGGTCAAATCTCTGGGTATATTTGAAACAGGTGATGGTTTGATGTGGGTAGAGAGATTGTTGGAAACATAGATTATGAAATATATTCCCTACATGAGAGGAGGTGAAGCATTACTGATCAAACTGTATACACACACCTAAAACTTCTTGTCCTTTCTATGTAGCTCAGAGACGTCTGCTGCCTCGGGCCACTCCGACTGCCCCACCGTCATTTCAGTGGACTCCAACCCGTCCTGGTCAGGCATCCACAGCTCCACAGGCACCGGCATCTCCACAGAGAGGAGCTCTGTTTTCTCCTGGGGCTACGATGTAAGTCTGTTCCTGAGATCCTAATATGTATCTGTGATGCCAGCCCGACTTTGTCTCTCACACTAGAAATATACAGTACACCAACACACACACACGTCATTGTTTTTCCTCCAGCATTTATTCATCCTCTCAGTTATTGTGTTGCGAAGATGAAAAGATGCCACAGACAGACTTTCACACGATTTAAATTTACTTACTAACATTTGTCACCTTTTGGCAAACCTGTGGAAGATGCCTCATTTGTCTGCTTTTTTTCTATATGCAAGACGTGGTTCCACTGGATATTGGTTTGTTATTATGCTGTGCTTTCTAGCCTCAGCTGGTCCTACAAAAAAAGTCCAAGACTCAATTATTTATTTAGTGAGTTGTCCTCAAGCTGTGTCTGAGAAAGGGGGAAAAAAACGTTCTCTTTCTCTCCGTCCTTTACTTGTTTTTTTGGCGTAGCGTATGAACAATCGTGCTTGACCTCAAACGCATACAGACATTAGGGGCTAATTATTATGCATGTTGAGGCTTGAGATAAAAAAAGAAAAATAATTGCAGTGTGTTACCAATAACTGACGAACAGACTGAAAAGCTGCAGCTTTTTATCCACGAGCCGGTGTATGAGAACAGAGGAATGGCGAGCTGTCCTTCCTGTGTCTCCATTTCTTTTTGTTTTTCTGTCCCACGGGAGTTCGACAAGGCAGCGTCACGGCAGGTGCAGCAGATGTTTGAGGAGATCGACAAAGAGCTGTACGAGGGGAGAGGCAGCGGGGGAGGGATCCTCCAAGGGCTGCAGGAAGAGTGTCAGCAGTGGGCCACACGTTTCCCACATCTCCGGTATGTTTTTACCACGGTTTCCCACCGACCTCCCGACTCTTTACTTCAGGGTACAAGCGGGATCAAAGATTAACGCTGATTGGAAATGCAAACCTCAAGAAAATATCCACTCTTGTATGAAAACACAATTATTTTCCTAAAATATTCGCTGTGTGTCACTCAGAATCCTGGGGAATCAGCTGATGTGTCCCAGTGACGAGGGCTTCCAGTGGTATGCTACTTCAGGGGAAGGCAGCTCTGCCGGCTGCCCGTCGTCAGCCAAAGAGAGCAGTGTGAAGTCCCAGGAGAAAGATAAGAGTGGCACAGAGTAAGTTTCAACCGCGCTGACGCACTGGTTGACTGTCTGATGTCAAAAGGACACACAAGTTCACCGGCTAGATACATTTCCTTGATATACTTTTTGAAACAGTATGCCTCTCTATTTCGAGTGGCTGTTGGTCGGCTGTCCAGATGACTGGTACAAGGGCATCCATTATCGAGCAGTCCTGGTTGACTCTGTGGTTTTGTGACCTGGATGCTCAGGCTTCTTATTCAAGTTCAAAAGTTCTTCTCAGGATCTTCCTTTTCCTTTGCATCCCGAAGTTGAGTTTCAAATGTATTGATAGAAAACATACAGGATGAGTGGGCTTGTGTCTGTGAGCGTACCGTTCTGTGTGTACGTGTTGCGGTGCTTAACAATGTTGTGCCCTTGTCTTGGGGGGGGGGAAGGTTGACCGTGCAAGGCAGGAGAGCGGTGCTGAACGAGGCCTCCTCAGCACAGTTGGATGAGCCTCCTGGCACCTCCGGTGGCTCCAGAAGCCCCGACGAGCCGAGAGTGATTGAAGTGGAGGGCCT
Source organism: Cyclopterus lumpus (assembly GCF_009769545.1). Classification (NCBI taxonomy): domain Eukaryota; kingdom Metazoa; phylum Chordata; class Actinopteri; order Perciformes; family Cyclopteridae; genus Cyclopterus; species Cyclopterus lumpus. The sequence goes on along the minus strand of NC_046980.1, from coordinate 8,112,767 downwards.
GATGGAGGAATACCTGGCTTTCGATAGCAGGGACTTGTGAGTTACTCACTGTCCTTATGTTGCACTGTTATGTTCTAATGCCAGAATCTATATCTGAACTTCAACTTTGAAAATGATTCTCTCCATATTCCTTCTGCAGGGAGGACGACTGGGAGCAGGATTGTTCGGAGTCGGGTCGGAGGCATCGTTCTCTGCCCCCTGTCTCTCCATACCGGTGTCGCCGGCAAGCTGTTCTCGACCTGCTGTTTGATGATGTGTGGTGGCAGCTGGTTGGCTGGATGAAAGAGCTGGTTCAACGCCACTGGGAATGCTGCACCTCAAGTAGAGCTGAACTTAACTATTCTGCGTGCACTGGACCTAACTTGCATCGTCAACTGTCCATTCTTATGGAGGTTATTGTATATTTGATTGGCAGGCGATGAAAAGATTTCTGGGATCTTAAGCCCTGTGCCGCAGGACTCCCAGAACCCCTTCATGCTGCTCTCCATGCTGCCGACGATGCTGCCCAAACTCGGCCAGAGCAAGGTGCCCCCCCTCACAGCTGGACTGCAGTTTCAGGTCAGTGGTTTAAGGGGCGCTGGGAGGCAGCAGGCCGCGTCTGGGGGAGTAGACTGGGAGCCTTATCTCACTTTTAGCACTGTCGGCAGTTCACAAGGTCAATTCTAAACAAAAAATTCATTAAAATAATGATCCTTTAACAAAAGTAATCTATTTGGGCTTTTAAAAGACAACAATGAAACACGGTCAATTATGATGACAATTGTGACCTTTTATATGAAACTTCACATTGCTGTATTCAAACAACAGTTTACAATTGACATTGAATTCATCTTCTTCACTGTAACTTACTGCAATAACTACCATAAAAAGAAAATGATGTCTTGTTCAAGAAGAAGAAGCGTTACACTGTGAGGTCGTAGCGTATCACGTGTCTCTGTTCCACACTTTTTGCACTCCTGCCTGTTCTTTCAGTCCTCCAGTGCTTCCAGTTCAGTAACTTATATCACTGTTTTCTTTTCTTCCCTCTTTACTCTTTGCCCTTCACTTTGCCAACGTGTTTTGTGTACCTTTTCTTTTTTTTTTTCTTTCTTTCTTTCTCTATGTCTTTATTTCCCTTCATGTTCTTGACTCAACTCTCTCTTCCTTTCTTCTTTATCCACTATCTTCCTTTGGTCATGCCTTTTTCTCCTTAAAGAACACAAAGTCAAGGGGCTCAAAGCACAAGTCCAGACGGAAATCCAAAAAGCAGAAAAGGCCTTCCACTGTATGTAACTCCCTCACTTAGAGCCGACATGGTGGTGTGTTGTGTGCACGGCGTCCATGCTGGCTCATTATCATTATCTCTAGAATAAATGTGCTTGTGCCTGTTGATTAACCAGAATAGATTCACCTCTTCACTGCAACTTGTTTTCAACATGAACTACTTTTATTTGTTATTCTTTCTTTTCTGTCACAATGAGAATGTTGGAATGTTTTTTTTTTTTTTTTTTTTTGGTGCTAGTTATTGCTTTTGTTGCATTTTGTCAATGTTATTTTTGGTTGGTGGTATAGCAGATATGGGGTCCTCCTGACATCACTGCATGCTTTGACAATGTGCTGTATTGTACATTAACTAACCATGTGGCCACTAGCCTTCATAATAATACAATATTTCTATCGGACCTGTCTTTCCTCCTATATTATGCCTCTTACATCTCCCCTAATCATTTCCGTCCTTTTGCATCTTTTCCCCTTCTCTCCCTCCCCTGTACCCCTCTCTCCTCCTATCACATTACCTTCTTACTTCATCTCACACCATTCTCCAGGCGGGAAGGGTCCCAGTAGGAGCAGCAGTAACCCAGCACAACCTGAATGACCTAATCGTGATCCACAGCATCCCCCTGCAGCAGAGGAACCTTGTTGTGCTGGAAAGAAACCAGTATGGACACATTTAACTCTTCCAGCCAACGAGCATTGGTGCCACAATGGAAAAATAAAAGCAATCCTCCAATGGGAATGAAAGAGACATAGATGTCTTGTAGTCCTTGTTTTTCCATTCATAGATAAACACATTATAGAGACATAGCTGTGTCTTTGTCCCTGGTCCTAACACCTTGTTTGGCAGAGTACACAGCCAATTGGCGGCAGATGGAAATGCCCATTCAGGGATATGTCCACTCTCTTCTCGCCATACAGGGAGCCAGAGGACCGGGCGGCTCACAGACCAGGCTCCAGCGTGGTCCCCTCCAGCAAACTGCGGCCTCGCAGAGCCCTGGAGCAGAGCTCTTCCTCGCTGTCCCGCCCGGCACAGTCTGCACGACGTAGAAACCCTCCTCCCCGGACCCTCCTGCCACTGGTTCCCAGTCTGAGTCAGTCCTGTGCAGCGGGATCCATGGATGAGGTCATCCGTGGGACACGTCTGTGAGTTTAAGCATCATGGGAACCCCCGCCAAAACCCAATCTGGCCTTTTTTTTAACTCTCATTCTCCCCTGCGGGCTCTGAAGTTGTGAAGAATACTGTGAAAACAGACTCTCTTTCAACTTGTGCCTGATGGCTCATGGGAAGGCAACTCCACAGATGAACTTGTTATGAACTGCAGGTGAAAGAGTAATAGTTTAAAGTGTGCCATGTAGTTTTCCCTTCATGTGGAATGTCAATTTTTCTATCTAATGTTTCTAGCGCATGTTTATTCCATTTTTAGTGGATCCATCAGGTTTTTAAATTAATAGTTTGACATTTTAAACTGAAGAAAAAACCTTTTGCTTTTACTTTACTTTTGCTTTTGCTACAACTTACACTTAGGTTTTTTAGTACGGATTAAACAAACTACTTACAACACATTAATTAGCATTAATTAGTGAGTTCAGAGGCACTGGTAGGCGGCTTTTTATCTTTGGGTGGCACAAGGCTTGTTGTTTCTCCCTGTTTCGAGCCTTTATGCTAAGCTTAGCAAACGGTCACCTGGCTCCAGCTTCATATTTAACAGATTTATGAAAGTGGGATTATCTCATCTGAATCTCATCATTCATGTCCCAAAATGTCAAACTATTCCTTTAATATCGGAGTACTGTGACACATTTGTTCTCTTCACGTCTGTTCTATATTTAACAAAGTAACTACGCTCTCACACAAAGTAAAATTCTACCAATCGACTTTCATCTTCACACCTAAGCTGTGAATTTTCACAATTCCCACAGCCTTTTCAGAAGGAAGTATAATGTTAGAATAACCATAGAATAATCAATCTGTTCTTCTTCCACAGACCCACAGCCAGCGACTGCCTGACGTCTGCCTTGTTGCCTCTGAGCAGGAACACACTGCTTCCCCCCATCAGCACCGGAGACCCCGAGTCATCTCACCCGGGGCAGCAGTGCAAACCGGCACAGGTCGAGTGAAACAACACTAAATCACAACTACTCCGACAATGAAAAACGTGTTACATCACATGACACACAGATTAAATGAAGGCTTTCTGAATACATAAACGATGCCAACCAGTAACCAGAAGGTCTTCAAGCGTAGAGCCTTAAAACTATTGCAGTGAACCACCTGTGACCAAAGGTGTATTTGTTATTTCCATCCAACCAGCGTCAGAGAGGCCTGTCCAGCCGCGCCCACAGTGCTATAAATGACGAGGCCGGCAGTTCAATACCAAGGGATCGCCACCACCTACTGGACGTCTTCTCGCGGCCCAACACCACCCACACATACAGGGTGAGATGCTCTTTATCGTCACACGGCATTCTATCACAGGTGGCAGGGCAATGATTTTGTGTATCTCCCTTTTTTTGTTTTAACCCATCCGGTTTAAGTCTTTAAAAGTAATGAATTGGCAAAGTGTATCTTTTGAATTGTATGATCAATGGCAATGTTATTGTTAGCGGTTTGAGTATCGGAGACCATGTGTTTGACCCCTGGTTTAATTTTCAGTCCGACACTCCTTACCGTCGTTCCTTCACAGTGTTGGACAACATCGGGCAGGGGCGGCCAGGCAGAGCCTCTGTAGCCACAGGTCAGAAATTCAACTTCATTTGTTGCATATCAAATCAGAAGCTCCCGGAAAAGGGATGTGGTACACCACGAACGGTGGCTCCCAAATATAATATATTTTAAAAAAAGATATATTTTATATATAGATATCAATAAAATAAATATATAAAACATATATATATATAGATATAAATATATAAAACATACATCATTCTAACTATTTATCCATTACTTTAAGTTACATATTTTGAATGTTTATCCACAGGTTGGGAATCCCTGATACTGTACACTGAGACCACTACTTTTTATTTGCCTGTACTTGTACTGCACATACCCGGGGCTCGCATAAGATATGGAGCTCGTAGTACATCAGTTATCCACAAGTCTTATTCATTCATTTATTAATTAATTCCACCAGACTCTCTTGGCATCGGTGTGACGGGCATCAGTCTTGGCATCAGCAGCTCATCTTTCTTGGACTCGTTTTCCCACCACCCCATGGGACACTCGCCCATCAAAGACGAAGAGGAGCCAGACCCACAAGCCCCTGTCCCGGGTCAGTAGATTAAAGCACTGATGAAAACTCCTCCAGACTTAATACACTATGAATGAAAGAGGTTGCAGCAGCTGGCTTCAAGTCAGATGTACCTGCTGGTAAGATGATTGAAGTCGGTTTCTTCATTAACTTCATTATTTATTCTTCCTCCTCCCCACAGCGACCCTGGTGCCTGTATTGGTCCCACCTCGCTCTTACACCAGGGGAAGCATCTCAACCAGAGCCAGCAGACCTGGCTTGTAGTTGGCTTCCAAACCCTTCAGCCATTCATCTTTATTCACCTCAACAAAATGCAACCCGCTGCAGCATATGCGCCCCCTTTTTTTTTTATTACAGAAGTAGCAGATTTTCTTTCATATTATGCTGCTTTGGTAAACTTTTTTTTTTTTTAAGGCCTATTTTTGTATTTCAGATATCAGCTTATATGGCTGCCAAACACACAGACACTTCATGTGCAGCATGAGCTGTATGTGTGGCCATGTGTACTTTGTATGTATGATCGGAATGTATATCTATTTATGTGAATGTACAGTATATTATCCTCCGTGTTGTGTTGGTAAATGACTATGCGGGGAACAACACATCCCTCTAGACAGGGATAGAGAGGATAACAAGCACTTTCTTGTCTCTCTGATGCTACATCAGAGTTTGGTACTGTATCTTTTATAAGGACACCATTTTCAACTCAGTTTAAAATCCTATTAATCAGAAGAGGGAATATGCTGGCTGAACATCTCTGTAGCCCAAATGCTTTTACATCTACACCTCAAGGTACATGTATAAATAGAAGAAACTGTAAATAACTAATTCATCATGTCTGTATAAATGACTGTATTTGAGGTACATTTTCCTTATAACCTGAGCAAAGCCATGTGGGGATGCTTAGACAGGTAACATCAGGGTCACTGCACGAAGGGTAGTTTCCCCTTCATTCGTTAATAAAATAATTTATCATGCTACACATGTGACAAAGCTTGAAAATCAAAGCTTTTCTTCGATGCATTTTATTTTTATTTGATACAAAATAAATATTAAAAAGCTGTGTACTGATGAAGTATATAAATATGTATTTATTTGTTTGTTTTTTTATGAAGACTGAACAAAGAAAAAGGACAAGAAATAAAAGATTAATTTACATTTTGAGAAAATCGAGTGAGGCAGATAAAGGAAATACAGAAGGGAGCAGCCGAACAGCTGCTGGTCATTCATGGGGCCGAATGCTCTTATTAATCTAAAAGTTTAACAAGTTTCCCCATTCATAAACATTGTATCTGCTATAACCAGAGCGTCTACATCTTCTCACTTTTTTCCTCTTTTTCCTTTTTTGGGCTCACTTCCTTTGGAGTATTTTGCTTCCAGGTCAGAGAGGAAACTGTTGAAATTCTGCTCTCTGGACTTCTGTTTTTGCTGGAAAATAAGAATGAAAGGATGGTTTTAGATAGAAAAAAACAAACAACCCCTGAACCGCTTCATACATGTAAGTTTGCATTTGTTACCTTAAGCATCATTACAAGACTGTCATCCTCCTCACCGAGCCCCATCTCTTTCTGCATTTCTTCTGCTTCCTGTTGCTCCTTAGCAGCCTGAAAGGTTAATTGCGTACATTGATATACGTAGAAGAGTGTAAAAGGTGTTGGAGGTGTCTTTTGGCCATCCAACAAGAGTGAGAGAATATCTAGAAAAATAAATAGAATATGAGCTGTAAGGCTTCGACGCCAACACATTTCTCACCCTCTTCCTACGAGACTTCTTCTTCTTGTCACTCTCCTGCGTAAACGCTGGAAAGGATGTGACTTCCTCGGCCTGGATGGCAGCCTGGATGATGCTGCAGAGCCTCGGCTCATCTTCCTGGGAGCAGCACATTGCCGAAGCCGTGATGGCGTCCATGTTTCCTTGGTGCTGCACATACAGCTGGATCACATCCTGCCTCTCCTCTTCAGAGCCCTTATATTTATTTTCAAATTCAAGGATCTCCTGCACCGTAATCTGGGAGGAGGACGGAGAGGAAAAGCAGGTATGACAGCTGCGGATCAAGGCAGTACAATTACTTTCATGTGCAATTTTATGATGCTGCAGAAAATAAACTAGTCAAAAAATATAAATGTTGCAATAATCCACCATTATCCTTGAGTACATTTATGTTGAAGACTTATTTGTTGCACCATGGTAGGTGCAGTGACACCACATTGATCCCCATCTACTGTATACCATTTAAAATACAATTTCTGGAATAGAGAAATACCTCCTGGTGTTACATCATTGCAAAGACAAAGCAATGTGAGCGACTCATCATTAAGTCAGATTTATGACAATAAAGTAAACACTTGCTGTGCTCCACTACCTTGGGGAAGAGCAGCCTCCAGTAGTCTTCCCAGCAGCGGTCTTGACTCAGGACATCGGACTCTTCATCTACCAGCCCCTGCTCATCATAGACAGCTCTCTGCTCCTTATCGCTCAGCACCGCATACAGCTTTCCCAACACCTGAAGGGAACAAAGACGAGATGCAATTTGCACACATTTGCTGGCCTCATAAAAAAAACATATATACACATACATATATACACTGCAATTAAAGAGCAGGTATTTTTTACTTGACAATATTGGATTAACAGGAATATCAATGCTATATAGTACAATATGTCAGGTATTTAATCAACTGGACAATTAAAACAATCCAGACACTTGGCGTTAACTACATAAAGGATTGTCTGATATATACAGTTCATGGGTATTGTGATATGAAAACACAAACATTGCATATCTTCTAATCTAAAAAGGATATGCTGCTGACTTTTGGTTGATAAAATATCTAGTTAGCTGGGTGGTATTTTATGAGTATATAATACAACTGGAAAGTCAATACCAAAATAAAAATATATAGCCATATCTGAGTATATTTTGCCCCTTGCTGTCCTCAAAGCTCTTTGGCCTCTATCAGAGGGGGACACCAGCAACGTTCAAAAACACTCCTGCTTTCCTACTTACAAATGATCTGAACTGAGGAGTGACTTCACTGCTCCACTTAGCTTAGCTGTGTTAGCTCACAGTAGCTCATTAAGCTAGCTAGTGTTCGTTGTGTGCGCGCGCCGTCTGACAGCCGAGAACGAGCGTTAACCTGAAACTTCTCCGTGGCCAGCGGGTCTTCGGGAGCCCGGTCCGGGTGCACTTTCAGCGACACTTTGTAGTAGCTCCTCCGGATCTCAGTCTCGGTTGCCTCTTTGTTGACGGCCAGCAACTCGTACAGGTTTGAGGTCTTGAAGAGCTCGTGACAGCGCTCGAGCAGACCCATCCCGACAGTTGAGACAGGAGTACGTGAATCCGGGGGAAGTATTTAGTTTAGTTTTGTGCCTAAATGTCCAGAAGTTACGTACGTTTTGTTTTTTCTTCCCCTGCTTTCCCTTTGTTGGTGATATCAATTTGGCGCGCTGGACTGTCAGATGCGCTCGTGCGTCCTGCGACGTGCTGACGTCACGAGAACACGCGCCCTCTTATTGGTTCCCATTAGCGAAGTCATCAGACGGAAAAAAAAGAAAAATATATATGAAATATTGAAAGAAAAAGACAAGATAACTTAGTTACATTCTTTTAGGTATTATTCAAACGTATACTAACAATGTGTTCATTTAGTTTCCGCCACTATCTTTACTGTTTATAAATGTTCATATTGATTTCAAGTGAAAACTAAACGTGATCCGTCCGTTGATACTCAACTATCACGTGTCAAATGGTTCAACAAAACCTGGCATGAATATAAACATTCCTCTTGCTTACATCTTATCTTATCTAATCCTGATTCAATTAATACAATCTAAACTCACACTTTTGTATCATTGATCCTAAACGTATATATCTTTAACTGAACGTGACTTAACACTATCATGACTTTACTGACACACTTTACTCACTATAAGAATTATACTGCTAAAGTAGTGTAAATATGTCTGAGGTAATATTTGATTTATCTTTTGCAGCCATGGGTTGTTTGGTAAATATTAAAAAAGGAATTACTTGACAGCAAAAGGACAGTTTTGTCTTTCAGATAAAAAGATACACATTTGACAATCCAGAGTTCAAACAACAGAGGATACAGTATTTCAGTTACCCTGTAATATATTGTACAACCTGGGTCTTTCCAAGGCGGCCCCAACTAGTTCCAAAATAAACACGTTTAATCAATACAAAAAGGAATTTAATGTCATATATTAATATGGCACTGAGCTGCACAAAGCTTCATCTACTACAGTACAAGTGAAAGCTATCTGAAAACAATTTTGTTGCAAAAAAATCTAATTTGACAATCCAGTTTCCATACATGCATCACTCAGTCAAGAACGTACAGATACCCTAGTATTTATTGGTGCGTTTGAAGCAGCACAAGAACACATCAAAGACAATGAGGCAAGTCACTAAGTATTTTTCACTGCTTCATGCGAAAGCAGAACACAAAGATACACACTGACTTTGAACTAAGCATCTGTAAATTGCACCCATCTGTGTTTATAAGCCTGTACAATATGCAGCATTGGAGATATATACACTGCAAAGCCCCCCTGTTCTCAGATGTTATCCAATTATTGCCCCATCTGTTTCTGTTGCATATTTGGCAGAGTCTCTGTTGTTGTTTTTGTATTGACTTTCTGTCATCACAAACCGAATCTGTCCCTTTGTACTCCGACACAAAATAAGAACTTGGACAACTGGCACATCATTACCATGAGAAATAATGAGAAACAAACAATGACAAAAGCACAAGAGTTGTATTGTAAATGCGATGAACTTCAGCTGGTGTGCAAATCCTTCTCATAAGCTTTCCATCCACTTGCATAGTGCGAGTGGAGTTTGAATAAAACCATTGCTCCTCCTCTTCGGGGAATATTTCTATGTTATGGTAACAGTCTCTCCACAACAGTCAAATGGCTTCGTTCTCATGGTCAGTCTTTTCAGCATGTCCATGGCCGATGAGTTTTCCCCTAAACTGGGACAGTCTAAAAACCTCCTGTAGGGGGCGGCCACTCAGCATTCCTTTCTGGTCTTTACCATCTTACTGGTGTACTTGATAGGGATCCCCCAGCGTCTCATTAGATAGACATCAAACACATAGGCCATCCCCGGCTCCAGGCCCCCGATCACAGCTGTAGTGACGGCCCGCCGAGGATTCAGCTCCTGGAAATACTTGCAGAGAACCCTCTCGGTGTCAGAGCGGGACTCTGGTCCCAGACAGGGGGCAGTTTGAGCTGATGCTCCCCCCGCCTCAGCTTCACGGTCTGCCAGCTTTCTGCGGTACACGCAGTACAGACTTCTTTCTTCTGTGCCCATCCACGCCAGGGTGACACTGTTGCAACCACGCAACCGGTTGAAGGATTTTATCTGCAAGGTGGAGGGCAGAGATGGGATCCCTCTGCGGTGGTACGCTGAGGAGGTCTGCATTTTGACTGAAGCCATCAGACCTCCTGGGAGAGCTGGGTCCGTGGTAGTGCCTTCTCTCTCCAAATGGATGAGATAGGACGGACTTCCCTGGAGCCAAATGTGCACTAAATCCCCCCCCACCGCCTGTGAGGTCAAAACCTGACCTTTACTGGACACAGTGACCGTGACCTTTTCACCTCCACCGCAGCTCTGCAAGGTGAGGAGGCCACTCTGCTGCCCGCCGCGAGGAAGGAAACTGAAGAACTGCTCTGAGTTGGAGCCTCTGTCGCGGAAGGTCACCCACCTCAGCTCCCCTTCTCTCAGAGTGATGATGGACGCCCGAGCCTCCTCGTGCGTTCGAGCAAATGTCCCCTTGTACGCCATGCTGGTCCCGTTCATCCTGTCGATCACAAAGACGTCAAAGTAATACTGGGTTTCGGGCAGGAGCTCAGAGACGGTGCAAACGCTCTCTGTCCCCTGACACACACACTGGAGATCAGCATATTTATCAGCGAGGGAGGAAGGTGGACTCTGGGCTTCCGGATAAGAGTCCCACTGCTGCCACCACCACTCTTTCAGAATCGGCCACACGGTCACTCTCCTCCTCTTCTCCTTTTCTTGTTTCTGCGCCTTCTTTTTTCCCGTGCTCTCTTGTGCAGCACAAAGACTGGGGTAGTTTTTCTGAGAGTTGACAAGGACACAGTAGTCATAGCCTTTTGGCGTCTGAGGGTGGCTCGTTATGGAGGCACTGGGTGCCCAGCTGAGGGTGACGCTGGTCATGCCTACACCTAATGTGTGGACTCTGGGGTCAGCTGGGAGGAGAGGGAAGGCCCCCGAGGGCCCCGGGCCTTCATGGAGGTACACTGTAGCTCTGGTGTTCTCCTGTTTGGAGCGCAGCCTCAGGATGTAGATGGAAGTCTGGGGATAGGGAGGACCCCTGTAGGTGTTTACTGCATTGCCCGTGAAACTGTGCATTTTCTCCTCAGTCCCAGGACCTCGCCACCACACCTCAGGCGTACTCTTTTTGGTGCTCCCTGAGAGAAAAGAAAGAGAAAATGAAAACATATTTCTACACATATAAATGATCAATGTGTGGTTGCTTTTTGCTACTTCGTTTGGATGCTTGACCTTCACTGTGCAGACAAAGACCCTCACTACAGGAGATCTCTCTCATATTCTGGGGGTGGGATGACACATTAAGCACTCCAAATTGCAAACAAACAGCGCACCAAACCTGGCTGATATAAAGAAAACCCTAACGCCTCATAAAGGAACAAATACATAAATACAATGTCAAATGCCACTTAAAAAATGGTTGCTAGTTTTTCCATTCATACCTAAAGCCATTGTCATTTTGAAGTACACACTCTTCACTTGAATAACGCAACCGTCAAATTAACCCGGAAAAAAACCCGTCACCACTCTTCATCGCTTCCCGAGATGAGAAATTGCTTCTCAAATGAGACCAAATGTTACAGAATCAAAGTGAATAATTCAGGGTGGTGATGGGGACCCACAAACCCACTGTCTGAATGATTCATGTGTCATTTTTGTAACTGCACAACGTTATTTTACCAAGTAGAGAAGCCTTTTTAGTTAACCTGGAAAAAGTGTTCATGGAACACTCTGAGGTATGTTTTCTTTTCCAGAAATCTGCACCGACTTAACTTAGAAATGTGATTACTGTGATTTACGTTGAGCTGACTGGTTTTAAGCCTTTTTGTAATTTGCTTGCTCTATTGAACGTTTTAATTTCCTGAGGTTATTTGATTTGTTTGATTGGATAACAAAGCGCAAACTACTCAGACCATATTCAATGTTTTATGAGATTCTGAAATCCAAATCCAAACATTTGTGTCAGTGTGACAACCAGATATGATCACACTCACTGTTGCTGTCCCTGTATGAATATATAGCATTTCCTGCGCTTTGAGTTGAAACAAACTGGTACAATGAGTGTCATCTGTCTTATCTACCTCAGAAGTGGTGACAAAGACATTTTGAGACAATCGCATTTTGAAAAAAGAATGAAGGCCTCAGCTGTTATATGATTGGATGAAGGGAATCCGTTTATTGGTCTATAAATGAACACCAGCAGTAAATTAAAGCCATGACCTCCAGGCTGCACACACAAGGACAAACAAGCAATGCAAAACCAATAAACCTTATAAGACGTTGAATAGTTTGATCATCCTTTCTACTGTACTACAAACTCTCTTCTCCAAAGTAAGACTAGAGTATTTGCCCTCTACTAAACCCTTATCGCTTATGATAATATCTAATTGATTGTCTGGCTAAGCGAGATGCAGTGGTGATCTTCGGGGTAACGCGGGTGCAGGTTGTGGTCTTACTGTTCACTCACACTGCAGGCTCTTGAGGGGTTTGTCCTTCAGGGTGCGGGCTGCCAAGCTCCATTCGATGGGGAGGTCACACGGGCTGACAGTCACCGACATCGCCGGAGCCTTCTTCTTCAGCGTGAAGTATAGCCTGAGGAGAAACACCCGCGATAACCGCAAAGAAGTTGTTTGATTCATCACATGGGAATGTCACAAAGATAACATCCTGTTTCCATTCAGCTGCGAGGTGATGAATGTGAAGACAATTATCTTCCCGGTACATACTGTGTGCAACATTCTTTCATTTTGCTGGATGATCTGCTGGTTAGCATTATTTTTTCTTTATTTTTTCAAAAGCTTGAAAATTCCAACGTGGCAACGGTCGCCAGTCGCTGTCTTCCCATTTGCCTCCATGCTGATCGGTCGTTTGATAGCAGATCAGGAGAGGTGACCTGGGATCAGATGATAAGGCTGCATTGACCATTTCAGATGGATATCTGTTTGCTGTAACTATCTGGGGCCGTGCTTTGCATAGAAACTAATAAGTCCCTTATTGTGATCTCATGGTATCGCATGTTGGATAACAGATTAGCATTTTAAATGGCAGTTAAAGGACATTTAACATTCCTGCTGTGGCAGTCTCGTCTTATTTTAATTAGAATAATAATCGTTGTTAACTCATGAGTGAATGTTGAACTGTTCTCCTCCCCAAGGACGCCTGAATATGAAGCCTGTCTCTTTTTTTACCCAAACAGTTATGTAACATGTCATTTCTTCACAGCTAGTTTACCTTTCATGAAAAAAAAAAGCAACTGCGTGGTTATTTGTTTGTAAATATGAGTTGTCCGTCCTTACGAACATCATTATTTATGACTCTGTGCAGATGGTGGCGGTTCCCAAACAGATGTGCAACACTGTCATTCTCAAGGACGCTTTGCGGCTTATTTAATAGCGTGATTAATTTCGGTATCAGTGTTTCCCCTCCATTATTTGCCGTGTGGTTCTGCATGACTGCACCGGCGGACAGACTGCAGCACACAGGGAGCTGCGTTTCGCAATTTTCATCTCCCAGTTTCAGAAAGCAGGCACTGGCACTGTTGTGTAGGGTTCAAGCCAAATGGGCTCCACTTCCTCTCCCTCTCGCTACAGTGGTGCTGGAATCAGCCACCGTCTCCAAAACGGTGGTTGGCGGATGGCTGGTGACTTGTTATTGAAGTGGAAAAAGTGGAACGTCTGATGAGCAGGTTTCAAGATGTATTCATAAGCCTTAAATGAACTGCAAACAGGGGAACATCTGATGACTGTTATGGAGTAATTTAGTACGGCCTTGGGTTTAAAAAGCATCTTTACTGTCAGTCACAGCCGGTGGTGGACAGTTCATACACAAATATTGTTTAGAGGTACTTTACTTTACTTTACCTTAAACTTCCACGCCAGCATATTTCAGAGGGAAATGTTCTACGTTTTACTTTATATTTGATAACTTACTTCCAGATTCTACACAATATAATCAACAAATAAACTATGATGTATTAGGATGAGATAAGTTTCACGTTCACAACTAGAGCACTTGCTTCGTATTGCTTCGCCCTCTCTGTTAACCAACCTGCGAGTTCGCCCTTTGGGGAGCGTCACAGAGGTGATCTTTCCTTCCGGGAACCATGTCGTCGGGCGAAGTGGCACCTCGTTCTCAGGTGCCAGGGCGGAGTGCACCTGGGGCCACGGAGAGCCACCAAACAGAGCCAAAGCTACCCCAAGACACCAGGACAGGGACCTGAGGGCCATCGCGGCTTCTTGCTGTCTGCGTCGTTCGCTCTTTGACTTTCCTCAGTCACCACGTCTTGGATATCTCCGGGGCTCTGATGGTGGAGAGGTCAAGGTCATCAATCAGAGCCCATCAGCAACACACACACACACAAACACACACACACACACACACACACACACACACACACACACACACACACACACACACACACACACACACACACACACACACAAATACACTCAGTTAAACTTCTACTGTACTATGCAGACACTAAAGAGCCGTAGCGGCTGCTGATGATTCATTGATATGAAGAAACATCCTCTCCTATTCAGACAGAATTATTCATGCAGAGGAATAGAATTTGCCATGCTATATTACTCTGTGTGTGTGTGTGTGTGTGTGTATAGCACAGTTTGAAACTCCCTGTGAAAAAAAAAAACTTTTCAAAGTGCAAAAGTGGGTTTCTGATCACTCTGAAGTCAATGCCTTTACATTGACATTTCTATTTTTAGTCGGTGGAGTTCATTAGGGGTCTCAGCAGTCACTTTATCAGGAGAAAAGTCACGCCATGCTGATGTGTAGCGAGGTACACAAACAACACCTGGAGGTGCTCAGATCCAATCAGCACGAAACACCTAACAAGAGCTTGTATCCCCTCCTTTTATGTATCTGTATCTTTTCTATCTTTTATTCTATTTATTTCACACCCTTTCACAGTTTTTCATATTTTTCTTATGTGTATATTTATATACGGGCGTGTGATTGTGTGTCTGTGTGTGTGTGTGTGTGTGTGGCTGTGATTTAGTGATAGTGTATAGGATGATTACAGGTCTCACTGTTCCTCTTTCTCCCCAGAGAAAACACATTTGTTCAAAGTCACAAACACACTCCCCGCCTTCCTCTAACAAGGTGTATTATGTCAGTGCTGCGCCCTATAGATCAGATGACAATCACAGTGGAACCATGGAGGCGGCTACAGAAGGTACATCTGAGTCTTTCGGGCCCCGGGACGCGCAGAGATCCAAAACTCACAAACCGTCGTAGAGCTACAAAGTCGCACAGAGGCGTCTGCTCATTATCCTTGCAAAGAAAGAGCGGGGTGGGGGGGGGGGGGGGGGGGGGGAGTGAACGACCCATAAAGCTTTAACTGAGAGACATGCAATGGGTGAGAGGCAGATTGCAATGGGAGGGGAGGGAGGAGAGGCTGGGGAAGAGAAGGCTGGGGAAATGGAGAGCAAGAAGAGGAGGATGTCGGATCAGTAATTAGAGGGAATGAGACGGAGGGAGGAAAAGAGGAGAAAGTGCAACTGGAAAAGAGAAGATTGGAATCAGAGGGGGGAACAAAAACCATTGCCATGCAACAAGGTCACAATGGATCTGTTATGGTGTTTTAACCAGACACATGAAGCCGAAGGTGTTTACTTTTGCCCAACATGTCGAATGTGTCTCATGTGTCACATTTTTAACAGACGGCTGCACAACCTCACACTCCCCCCCCCATTCAGGCTTGATAAAAAAAATGAAGACAGAAAAAAAAAAAAGCTTGGCGGGCTTGTTTCTTCAAAACGCTGCCGCTGATGAAATATGCATACGGCTCCTCAGCAAATTATGGCCAATTGAATTTTCATAAGGCAAAAAGGCTGGGTCTTACAGGGAGAGGGAGCTTAGTGAAGTTAACCACCGCCCTCTATAAATAAATACACACTCCCCTTTAAACACAGGAGCCCCTGACTTTGATGGTCCCGCTCACTCTCTCTTATCCCAGATTGTCAACCTACTGCATAAATACAGTTTGGGTTTTAAATACTGATATTTCAGCCCTGCTCTGTTTGTCTTTCTCTCCCTCTCTGCCCTTCCTTTTTTTGCCTGCTTCTCACTTCGTTTGGCCCCCCTCATTTAGAAGTGGACGCAGGCTCAGTTTCGGAGGTACAGGTTGAGTGCCGTGTGCTATCGGTCTGCACATTGTATTCACTATCTTCTATCTCCCGGTGCTGTGGCAGGACCATCTGCCTTCTGTTATCTGTGGGCAGGGACAGATTAAATGGCATGGGGTGGTCCCTGCAGGATCCGTTGTCCCCCCCCAAACTACTATGAGCACAGAACTGGCCTGTGGTTCATGGGGCCGGGTTGACGAGACGATGGCGGGGAAAAAAAAATACAATGACCATGGAACTTGGTAGGATTTTACAGCTGATTTTCTACCCCGATGCGTCTACATTTGAATATTTTAACCCTTCTCCTGTCATTGCTTTCATTGTCCCTCTGTGTATCTCACACACTTTGGTACAGTGTCATGCTCTTTCTCAATACATACTTTATGACTTTTCCTTTCTAATGACAGGATAATTATTGGTAGTCAAGAGAGAAAAGACAGACACAGTGAGCAATAAAATACAGATGAGCACAGCCTTCAAACATGCTGTCAAGATGAAAACACACACACGCACACACACACACACACGCACACACTCAAACACACAAATAACTGATCCAAAGAACAAGTTGCTGACTTAAATATCTAGTCGAAATATGAGACGCTGACACTTGCACGCACACACACACACACACACACACACACGCACACACACATGCACGCATGCACGCATGCACGCGCTCTGCAAGGACAACAACACGCATGCATCCTTACCTTGTCTCAGTGCACGCTCTCCCTCTCCTGCGCAGGAAGTGAGGGATGGGATCAAATGAGAGAGGGAGAGAGGATGGAGGAGGAGGAGGAGGAGGAGGAGGAGGGGATGAGAGCCGGTTGCGAGGAGAGGAGGAGCGACAGCAGGTTGCTGTTGGGTGTTCCTCTGACTCCGTCTCCCATGGGCTGCTGCTCACTCCCTACTTCAGGAGGTGTCTCTTCGGGGCTCAGGTGTACCTCCGGGGCTGTCCCAGCGCTGGTGCCGTGCGAGGCTCCCCAGACACTCTTCTCACTCTCTGTCTGTCAGCCCTTCACACGTGGAGGCTTGTCCTGTCAGTGGAGCCTGTGTCCCTCTCTTCTCTTCTCTTCTCTTCTCTTCTCTTCTCTTCTCTTCTCTTCTCTTCTCCTCTCTTCTCCTCTCTTCTCTTCTCTTCTCTTCTCTTCTCTTCTCTTCTCTTCTCTTCTCTTCTCTTCTCTTCTCTTCTCTTCTCTTCTCTTCTCTTCTCTTCTCTTCTCTTCTCTTCTCTTCTCTTCTTCCCTTTTCTTTTCACTTGTTCCCTCCGTTTACCCCCTCTGGTGGTGAACAGAGTTCACTTGCAATCCAAATGGGCTCATGTGTGATTGTGTGTGTTTTTGTATCTGTGTGTGCAATCTGAGAGCGAGGGAGCGAGTGGGTGAGTGTGAGGGGGCTGGCGGTGAGGCCGCTGAATGGGGGTGGTGATGATGAGAGAGAGAGAGAGAGAGAGAGAGAGAGAGAAAGAGAGAGAGAGGGGGAGAGTTGTCAAAAGCAGCATTAGGGAAAGGGGAGGTGATGTAAAAGTTAAATAGCCGACATTAACCATTGTCTGGCTGATCTGATAACTTCTGCAGGAGAAGGCTTCAGACAGCATGTTCGAGGTTACACTGTCCTTGAGCCCGAATCGATTGTTCAATCAGATGCTTAGACTTTAGACTTTATGTGGAAGGACAGCCTATCGGAGACTTAATGTATTTATGCAAATATTTATTGTGCTTGGATGATTAATAAATAAAAATAGTCAAATGTCTTAATATTTTTAACAGTGCCGCAGCAACATAACATTTGTTTTAATCCTCATCTTTTTTCATTTAATGAATACATCCTACTCAGAGCTCAACTATACATTTAGCTAAAGGTTTGAACCACAAAATGAAGTTAGTCTGCTATTTGTCAAATGTGAGTAATGTCTTTTGCGGGATTTCAGTGGATTTTAACGTGCATGTAGTTTTGAATACATTTAGGGGCCTGGTCTTCCAAAAAGTAAAGTACATACATATGAAATAAACAAATGCACAAGTCAGATTGCAGCAAAATGCTCTACACACAATTTGACAAAAACACACTAAACCAGAACACATAATTCTCATTTATAAATAATGTTTACCTGCGTGCATACAAGGTTAATTACATCCTAGTCAAATACAGTTAAACTTAGTTTAAATAGCTCTATCCTGCGACTAACTGAATAGACTTCAGCACAAGGTTTCGAGGATCAATATTGTACCTCTCTCACATCTGTACGGTGAAGCCAGGTAATGCTTAGCTTAGCTTAGCATGAAGACTGGAAACAGGCTTAACCAGTTAGCCTGTCTCTGTCCAAAGGTAAGAAAATCCACTACTAATTAGCACTTAGTAGTGGAGGGGGTTATGCGCCAGACAATTTCTTGGCATGTAGTAAGAGTGCCATGCTAGTTGTTTTCTGCAAATTAGAGAAGTTTGCCTTGAGCTCTTTTTGCTAAAAAAGGCTTTATTTTGACCCAAAGCATTATCCGTTCCTAAACCTAATCATAGTTTTGTTTCTGCTCCCATGTTCGTTGTCTCCCACTGTTTCTAGTCTTGGAGCTGGTTAGCTTCGGCTTGGTTTCAGAACGAATCCTCTTGTCTGTATAGAGTTGAAATAAAAAAAAAACTGTGCATCTGCATGTCATCGTGAGGCCACAATGGATTGAACAGGACAAAGACAACCTATAAAGTCTGCATATGAACATCCTTATTGAAGGCTTGAGGTCCTCCACCTATAGGCCAAGGGCAGATCTCAGAGGATTGGGAGCATTCATATCAGTAGCTCCCCAACCCCACCAGCCATCTCCTCACAATGGTGGGCTTCATGCTCTCTCCTGAGCTCTTTAATCAATATCATTAGGAAAATAGAAAGAGGCTCGCCGCATTGTGTGCTAACTCCCCCCTCCCATTCTGGGATGGGGCCTTTTCTCTCTCATTCAGCAGGTACTTCAGTGTAGGGCTATTGAGGTCGCTATGAATGGGACCCACTCAACCCTGAGGGAATATTGTCTGACCGGAGGCTAAAATCTGAGAGACCCCTCGCTCCCTCCCTCTCTTTCTCTGTCCTCAACATTACTTCAAAGAAGTAATACAAAATGTGGCACATGAGCGCTAATAATAACTGTATCAGAACTGGTATATATATTTTTTGTGAGTGAGGAGCCTTTGCTGGACTCTCTTTCAAAGCCAGCAGTCTGTATCCCTCTCCCTTCGCTGGCCCACTTTGCAGTCCCTAAGAAGTTCTGAAAGTCGGCAATCTGGCAGAGAACGATACGGCGGCTGCTTTTGAATGTTGGATGGTGATTAACCTTTGAGAAATTACTGCACACTTACAACTCTGTGTATGAGCTGCGTTCGAACAACTTTTATGCCGTTTTCTTGTGATTTTAGAAACACGTCGTCGCCTGACTTTGGACATCTGTCGGAAATCTGTGGGACTTTAATTGATGCCCAAGCTTGGGTGACACCACACTCACAAGCTCTCACACACTTCCTCTCTCTCTCTCTCTCTCTCTCTCTCTCTCTCTCTGTTTCACCTCCATCATGACTGGCCTGAATATTTCTTTTGATCCGCACAGCTCCTCTCCTCTTGTGTTGCCGTTTAAATAATTGATCGACGTACAGTCGCCGGACAAACTCCATCCGCACAGAGAGCGACAGAAAGCGAGAGTTAAAATTTCATTTGGCATAATTGCATGAAAAGAAACTGCAAAACTGGCCTTTTCATCTATTATGGATGTCTGCTTACAAGCCATGCATAATGCAAGCAGGGCCATCTTTATGACAACCATGTATTAAATATCATGTTCTGGGGGTCGGGGGGTCTCGGGCTGCGTGCTTCTGCTGCCACAGTCAGTTGGCTTTCGTGAGTAATAGCCGCCATGGACAGTGGTGTACAAGCAAAGAGAGAAAGAGTGACTGACAGTGAGAGAAAGCGATAATGAGAAATTGACAGAGAGAGATGAGATGAAATGGGGGGACATGAGGGAGGGTGTGCTAACAGGAATCCTTATTTTTAACAACATGTCATCACCAGCCGCCCATCTGCTCCTGTGCTGTCAGAGTCCCTTGGGAAAGAGAGGGAGAGAGAGGGAGAAAAAGAGAAAGAGAGAGAGAGAGAGAGAAAGAGAGAGAGAGAGAGAGAGAGAGAAAATGATGCCAGCCAGCCATCACAGATCAGATCTCTGATCAGCACCAAAAGGAGGAGGAGGAGGGGAGAGAACAAGGTTAGAGAAGTGGGTGGCACACATATATGTCTCTCCTTTAATATCCAAATGGGGTGTGACAGGGGAGGACAGTAGGAGTGGAGGTGAACAGTCTGTGTGTGTGTGTGTGTGTGTGTGTGCGTGTGCCTGTGTGTGTGTGTGTGTGTGTGCGTGTGTGTGTGTGTGACAGAAAGGCCCGGTAGGATTATATGGATCAATCTACAACTGCCCTCTCTGTGTTTGGATGGGGGGATGGAAGGAGGTGGAGACAGTGGTCCAGAGGTAATGAGAGGGAATCTATTAGCGGGGGTATGAAGACACAACAAAGAAAGGAGGAGGGGGTGGTGTGTAGACTATGCTGGACCTCCAGGGGTGGCCCCAACAGCTCATTTTATTTATTTTTTTGGGATAAAGGAAGTAGTTCCTGGGGAAGAAAGGAGCGATTGAGGAGAGATGTTAGCTGGAGGAGGTAGCGGCGGGGGCACGGCCGTTCCGCAGGTCACTCATCATTAGCAAATAAAGTTCCATGTCAGTTCAGTACAGTTAATCTCTCCGCTTTCCTTCTTTCTTCTCGTCTTGTTTCCCCCCCCCCCCCCCCCAGTTTAGACTTGTTTTCCCTCCGCATGCCAAGACAAACTGCAGCCCTCCAGTGGTGCACTCCACTTTATCAAAAAGTTTTTGAGTGAAAATCTGATGGAATGAAAACATCTTGTTTTGATATTCATGATGATGCACTTTCTTTCTGCACGACATGTAGAGCAAGCAGTCCTCGCAGTCCTCGCCTGCACTTGATCTGCGTCTCACATCGAGTACTAACATCACTCTCCCCCTTTTTTCTTCATCTTCTTTCCAATGTCTTTCTCTCTCATCCCCCTCTCCTCACCCTTCCAGGCATGGTATGTGTGAAGGCTAATTAGTCCAGAGAAAACCAGTCGCACCAAAGAAACCACCCCCGGCCACACAAGCACATCCTCCTATTGATCTCGTAGCACCAACACGCATAAACAAACACGACGCAACAAGAGTTGTTAGAGCAGCATGTGATGGCACGCATGGACAGAAAGTCAGTCAATCAGGCCATTCTTTTTGTCTTCACCTTGACAGAGGTCAAGTGTTTATTCTGCATCGTGCTCAGCGATGCTATTTACAGAGTTGACTGTAAAGGAAATGTTTTGCGGCATCAAAACATTTTTTTTTTCTTGCAGTTCCTCCTCTCCTCCCGCTTTCTCAGCCTTCCCTTCCCCCCTCTCACTCTCCGTTCTTAGTCTTTCCCTCATTTCTGATCCATTTTTTATGCATTACTCCATTACTCTCAACCCCCATTTACAATGCATTACGTCCTCCCGTCTTTCCCAAACACACTTTATACTTCTCTCTCCTCCCTTCAGTCACTTTGCTTCTCTCCCTCTCTCTCTCTCCTCCACTGCACGCTTTCCCCCTACTTCTCCCCTTCACCCTCTTTATTATCCCTTTGTCTCTTCTCTGGTCACGTCATCCCATACGAAGGGATTCTATTTCCCCGTATCTTTATTTCTCATCTAGTTTGTCATTCAGTGAACTCCACGCTGTCTTTCTGCAGTGCTGTCATCCTCCCTTTTAATTGCTTATTCAAAGCATGCCATGCAATTTGGTACTCAATATTGCCAATCGTGTCTGCTCTTTTACAACACAAATATACAAATGTCAGCTAATGTAATTAACAAGACAGGCGGTCAGTTTGTCCAGACATTTATTTACACACATGAATGCACAGACAACCAGCAGACTTTCAAACTTGATGAGGTTATAAATCACCACGTTACGAGCGGCAACGCTGGCGTGAAACAGACGCGAGAGCCGTGTGTGTGGAGATGCCGTCCGGTAGCTTTTAAAAATCAGGTAACTTGATACGAGTTCTTTACAGTTCAAAAGACATGCAGGAAGGAGTTCATGGACGCTTTTCACGTCAAAGATGGTTCTCTTTTATTGAAGGACACAGCTTGCGGGAGCCCATTCTCATTGCTGTGAATAAAACAAACACAACAAAATTAGAGACAAATTAAAAATTGCTGCAGACAATTGGCTTTATTTACTTGGAAAGTAAATAAGATTGGTAAAATAAATGCAGTAAAAAAAAATGCTTTAAGTGAGTTATAACCTTCATCTGAAATTGCAATAACATTCCAACAACAGTAACACAAGTTGTGATTAACACATGAATACTAACACATGAATCGGTAGAACCAGGCCTCGGAGCGATCCACCAGACAGGTTGTCCACTCCAGCAGGGTCACCTTTCTGTTCCTGTTCCGGTCACATGACCTGCAAACACAGCACGGTATATAACACATGCTAACCTCATGATGCGGCGTGCATTCACGCCCTCTCATCGACACATGTACTTATTACATGCCTACACAACATGACCGATGCACATGCAGATAACGTGTATGGAAACGACTGCATCGGGGCTCTTCAACAGCCATTGTCTTTGAGTTCACCCTGCAGCGTTATCTCTGAAGGGTACTCCTTCCATTTGTGTTAATCTATGGGCAGCGGGAGACACAGTGGGTAATAAACATTATCATTGCTGGGAATGGCTTGACATTGACACAGCCAGTCCTACTCCCACAAAACCTGTCACTGCTGACTGGCAGGGGAAAAAGGGGGGTTGGGAGAGTGGATGGTAGAGAAGGCGGAGAGATGGAACGATGAACAAAATGAGTGAAGAATTGAAAGAGAAGGAGGCAGAGGATCCGTCTATTTGAAGATGAAAGTAGGAAGCAGTGAAGGGGGAAAGGAGTGCTTCAACGTGAAGGAGGAGTAAGATGATGGAGAGATGGTGTGTGTGGTCATGAGATCGGAGGGGAGGAGGGCACAGGAAGCCGGGTGTTGGCATGGAGGACGAATGGATAGATAGATGGCGTGCAGAGAGAACAGCATGGTGGGAGGTGCAACTTGGTCACAGAGCGGGGGCGAAATGCATCGCCGTGTGACATTTTTAACCCTCGGTGTTTCAGTAATTAGCAGGAAAGCAGCATATTGCAAGAGACAGAAGGTTCACATTATGAACCTTTGTGTGACATGAGGAGATGGTGACATGAACACGGTGAGCAACAGGGTCCTAACGTTAATGACTACACAGTCACCTTATGGCAGAGGGTTATCATGTTGCCTGCTTATCAAATAGGCCATGTCATCATTGTTGTTTTTCCCTCCCATGCTATTGGCTTCCTGAAAATACATGCACCACTATGAATGAATCATTAGTTGATATATGTGAATGCTATCTGCTTCTGACTTTTCAGAAGAAAAACATGCCACTATATGTAATTGATTCAAAGTTGAGTCAACTACGTGAACCTTATAATTTGCTCTTGTTGTGGTAAAGCTAACTTCTTGGAGGTGTGCCGTGTAGCGTTCGCTAAGATGGGACTGACTGAAAGAACGCTGAAGCACAGTGCTCCACAGGCATCCTCTTGTAACGCAGCTTCCTCAGGTCTCTGCGGCTCAACTTCCCATCGCTGTTCTTATCCAG
This sequence comes from Cyclopterus lumpus, assembly GCF_009769545.1. NCBI lineage: Eukaryota > Metazoa > Chordata > Actinopteri > Perciformes > Cyclopteridae > Cyclopterus > Cyclopterus lumpus. The sequence goes on along the minus strand of NC_046980.1, from coordinate 8,089,062 downwards.
TTCGGTAAATCTTTGCTAAAGAAAGAGAACAAGAAAGATGAAAAAGTAATGGTGGAAATAAGTTAAAGTGTTGAATGCATCATGGTTTGCACTACATATTAGAATTAATGTGGCAATAGATGAATTAAATATGCTTTGCTAGCCATTGGTCTGCAGCTATTGGATGGATCTGCCATGCAATTTGCCATTCAAGGTCTTCAGAGGATGAACGCTATCACAAGCTAATACATTTTGTGATCCCATGGCTTTTCATCAGATCAAAATGTATATGACCAAATACCTGCAGAGCAAGCCGACACGCTGAACTACGAAAACATCAGCACGCTAGCACTGTCATTGTGTGAACGTTCAAATGCATTTACAGAGAGAGCTCATTTCTGTCAATGCATCGACATAATGAAAAACAAAATCTCGAATTAAGCCACGATGCACATAATGCTGGAGATGTATGACGTGCCACGTAAAAAAACTAATGCATGAGCTTTCTTTTAATGCATTTGGTGGGCAGGAGGTCAAGGGGGCCGGCGTGAGGATGTTAAGTTATCCCTCCATTCGTCATCTTATTGAATAATTTAGTGAATATTGACCAAATCCTATTCATAAATGGTGTTCTTGAGAGCCCCTGCCTCATTCTGTGGACGACCACACCACGCGCAACACAAGCACTTGCCACTCGTAGTCGGTTGTCAGCATCGATTTCTTGCTGGACAATGTACGAAGAGCAACAGCGATGACGGTGTCTGGTGTCAAAAACAACTCTATGTTCTGTGTCTGGTTACACTGGGAGTACAAGGGATCTCGTATTCTTCTTCTGGCTATAGTTTCTTTAGCATCACATTTTGTAGTGGATTTCATTTGCATCATAAATCCTATTTAGTTCAGTACGATCGTGTTTGGTGTCTGTGAGTCCCACTTTGAGCATGAAGTTCCAGCTACCTGTGCTAGTTGTGTTCTCTGGGCGTGGCTGAGGCAGTTCTGGGACGGGGCCGCAGGTGTGTAGGACTTCCCCATCCGACTCAGGAGCAGAAACCAGTCCAGGAGGCGATATGGAAACTGGCTTAACTCCTCCTCAGTGCATTTGGCCTTTGGGACTGATCAAGAAGGATAACAGAGCCAATTTGTCAGGCAGCAATACACAGTGGAAACTGTGTGTAACATCCATTACTATGTGTGTGTGTGTTTACCCAGACAGGGTCCCGTGTGAGCCAGTCCAGTGCTGCGTCTCTTCCTGCAGGCTGCTTTATGCAGCAAACACTCGTTTCCGTAGGTCTTTCCCAGAACACTGCACACTGGTGCCCTCTGCCTGATCACATGAGCCAGTGCGTACATATGAAACTTCATGTGAGATAGCTGGATTTGTTTTTTGTTTGTTTCATATAGGTTTTATCAACAAATTATGTGAATAAGCAACTTTACATACAGATTAAGGATACATTTGAGGGTCAACTACAGAACATTTCGATGTGTTTACCGTCGACAGGACTGAGGACAAACACACTTGGGGACAAGGACTCCATTGTCCTGAACTACCTGGCACCAAGATCCCACTGGACTGTGGCATTTCAGCAGCTCACAAAGCTTTTCTGAAATGATATAACATATTTGCTGCAGCCCCATGATGCTTCTTTTTTTGGTGCTTTAGAAAGAGAAAGAAATACCCTCAAACAGAACTTACTGTCACTATAAAAGATATAGGCAGGCAGAAACTGGCATTCCTCCACTGTACTGTACATTAAAGTCTCACCTGGCTCTACTCTGCCAATATATGGTCTCAGGCTTTCCTCAGCTTGTCTCTGTTTGCACTGAGCTCTGCCTCCCTGAAACACACACACACACACACACACACACACACACACACACACACACACACATACACACACACAAGTATAAACATGTCATAAACAAGTAAACCTTGTCTTAAACTTTTGATCACGAGCCATATGGATGTGTTCCCACATGATCATATTTGTTGTTTTCATCAGAGTGATGCATCGCAGGTGAAGAGGCTTATTATGTAATCAAAGTAAAACATCAACTGTGTGCTGTAAATGATTACAAAAAAGTAAAAAAACATTACATTTAACTACAATGAAAATGGTATGCATTCTATATCGCATCCATTTTACGTCACCCCCCCCCGCCCCCCAATACAAACTTATATTGCCAGAAACTTTGTAGTTGGTGCCAAGTCCACATCTGCCCCCAAAGTCCTCCCAGATGAGTTGGGAAACCGGTGCAATGCTGACACAAAATACTGGAGCCAGCTTCAATAGGTCATGAGATGCTATTTACACACATATCACAAAATATTCCTGATGACCGGAAGAACAAACAGGTGAGGGAAGACCATGTCTGAATGTCCATGTGATCTGCTCATGAAACTATTTCAGGTCATAATTTGTATTCAGCAACTAGTTTGAAGATGCATATTCTGCACATTTTAGCAAATTTAGACAAAAGTTCAACTCACCATAGTAGTACAAGAGTGAAGATTCGGGAGAAGAAACAAGGCAAAGGTCAAACTCAGGCTCATGGCTGAAACATTCAGTGAGCTGCAAGAGGAAATTGACAAATGTTCCTGCAGGAGGAAAATATTTGCTTAATTCACACTGATCACGCAGACCTAGCTGTAGTTGAAGGACTGAAAAAGAAAAATTATACACATTGATATCTATTTCCAGCAGCATCCCACTTCTACCTTTACATTTCATGACATCTATTACATTTACGTTAAAATCTAAGAAATAATTAGCGCTGAAGGGCTATCAACTTACCCAGATAATGCTGCATTAATAGATGCACTTTTTTCCACATTTTTCTTTTGTGGTTTCATTTACAGTCTATTACTCCATTTCCACTCATTCAGATAATGTAGCGGGGAAACAATGCAGCTCATTGAGTCTCAGGAAAACTGGTATAATTTTCCATCACAGAGGAAACACAGGGTAGAATTACACTGAGAGGACATTAAGTTGAGGAAGTTATTACAGTCTAACAAGTCATTCTATATCCCCTGGCTGCTTGGAAAAAAAAACATCTTACCTGGGCCTCTGTCACTCCTTTCTTCTCTTGTTATTCCCTTGTTAGTGTTCTCCTTCTTTTCCTTGTTGCCAGATATCTTTGTCTCCGCCTCGCCGGCTCCTGTGAAGGTGTGCTCTTTTTGTACAGCCCTCTTCAGCAGTCTTTACTTTTTCTCTTCATTTGATCCATCTATTTATACATTCTTGCCATATATAACCCCTCCTCTATGTCCCCCCCCCCCCAACAGGTATCTGAACTCGGTGTTACTTGAAGACGTTGTGCAGTTGAATGTTGCTGAGGTAGGGGAAAAGTACACAGAGCTGTGCTTAAAGAGGGGGGAGGGGGGGGGGGGGGGGTTCATTGAAGTGAAAACCACCCCACAGAAAGATTTACAAGCCAGAGAGAACATATGGTCACACACACTTCTTCTTTTTCTGTCTTTCTCACATTCCAACCCCCTTCACATTTCAAACAAATGCATACATGGTAAAAGGAAAAGAGGAAAGATACCTCTGACAAGATGAACTTTCAAAGGCAATAATAAGGGAAAGGCTGCCCTCTAGTGGTCATGTTGATCACTAACATTTTTACCGGATGACTGGCCCAACTTCTGTGAGCCACTAGCAGCATGAATTTTTTGACTCTTATTATATTGAATGAAAACCATGCTTTAGACATTTTCCCTGAGTACGCTCCTGGTACGGAAGGAATATTAAACTGAGGAGAAAACACACAAAACATAAAAAGGTTATAAAACATTTGCTATGGAGTGATCGTATTGTAATGAGAACATCTGAAGTCGAAGTCTAAGAATAATAAATTGCACAATCAAATGGTGAAATATGTACTTAACTTATTTATGAAAGGAAGACAATACCAGAATGTAGAAATATTGTGTTTCTACAAAGTGTATACTGCATGCACATTTCTTGAAAAAAGAAGTACAAACGTATTAGTGCTTGTACTTTTTTTGGTACTTTACATAAATATATAGATAAATAGATACTTTATTCATCCCCAGGGGGAAATTGGTTTGTAACAGCAGCAAGCAAGGTTACAATATATACAATAAAATAAAATAAAATGTACTTAAAGAGGGGTTGATTTGAATTACTTTACTTACTGCTGGGACGCTAGTGAATCAGACTTCAGATTAATAATACAAATTATAATCAACAAATACATTCTGATATATATAATAGTGTATATATATATATATAAATATAAATGAGCTCCGCATTTACCAGTTGTTGCGTGATGTCCACTTGAAAGCATCAATAATCATTATTCAGTGCTTTAAGTATATATTTATATTCTACGACTGTTTTAAATGCAGGATACAACTCGTACTCTTAACATGGTATTTACTGTCACTGTGGACTTGATTTATATTCTAAAAATTAAAAAAATGACGAGTACGTTCACGGCTTGTGCTTTGTGATCATGACAATGTGCCGTGGACAGCTGTGCTGCGGCGTGGCATGGCGTGCACGCGTGGTCTCTCATTATGGTCTGACGTCACATCAACGGCCAGCGGTAATGGCTTGTAGTTTAGTCCACGAGCTAAAGTTTACTCTTTCGGAAAAAACTTCGACTCCATCAACCGACCGGTAGACATATTTAGACAACGTCCACGAATCGCACGCAGACGCCGCCGGGCGAACACGTGCGTAATATCCCCTCCCGGCGTCACGGCTTTTGTGACCCAGGTGACGTCTGCGAGCGCTCCGCCCAGCTGTGCGCGAGAGCCCGACGTCAGACCGGTCAACTGCTTTTGGGGGAAGTCGGTCCGCGCCGAGTGGCTCGTCCGCTGCGCTCACTTCATGTGCGAGGAGACTACGGGCTAGTTTTCTTTCTTTTTTTTCTATGAGGATTTCACCGCGTTCACGTGTTGGTTTTACGCCTCCTCGGGGTCGCTTTACGGACTCAGCCCCTCAGGGGGTCTCGTGCGCGTGGTATCATCAGTTGTTGACGTCGTGACAACTAGTTCAACTAACCGTGACACAGTAGCCTCGGGCTGTTTTCGACCTTAAAGTGGAAGTACTTCATGGAAATGCGAGGAATTGACAACACGTTGCGTGTTTATTTCCCAGTGAGCTCGTCTTAAGTGTACAGAACACAGTAGGAGACATTAAAGCTTTTCATTGGGTTGACTGTCACCACATCAATGAATCTGCTTCAAAAACAGCTTTAACGCTCACAGCGAAGCCACTAACTACCTCCAACTACTCCACAACATGTATGCGCAAGAGAGGGAAACAAGTGGACTTCTCACATCGTCGTGGAGGCTGTAAACATGCATGAAATCAGGTAAGTGTGCCAGGTTACATTATTCATTATGAATATCTTAAAGTGATGATTTACTGCCTATTCATTATTGTAGTAATATACCCTCGTTTTTTATGGGTACTGAGGATTGTAACGTTAGCTGTGCATTTTTAAACCTATACTGATTAATACACATATGTAGTTATTCTCAGTGAGCAGAAGAGGCGTGTTCTCTGACGTCACAGCATCTCCCCTCCCACCCCCCACCAATCATAACATGCCCTGGAAAGAGTTACTGTACCATGAATGAGAATGACCAGGCATGTTATGCATTGAGCATGATCCACGTTACATATTATATAACACACTATGAGAGCAATTGTGCACAAGGATACCATAATGTAGACACGTTGGAAGATTACTGGAGTATTTCTGCAGTGTCTCGCCCTGTCAAACACAGTCTTTCTCTGTGTGGCTCTACAGTGAAGGCTCGAGGGGAACCCAAGCTTGTTTGTAGATGAGATGTGCGCTCCCTGTGCACATGTCAGGATTAAAGGGTAATTCAAGATGACTCGCAAGCTTTCCTGCTCCACTCAGACAGGAGTTCAAATTTAAACAGAGTTTTTATACCATGCAGTGCAGCCTCACATATTCATATTTCTATACCGCAACTGAAGTTGCTGTCAGTCAAGTCTCATAACTGTGTGTGTATGTGTGTGTGCCATTTAAGGCTGTGATCTATAAAAGCCCAGACGGTGCAAAGTGCCATGGCATCAACGTGCCGGCACAAATTAGGATAAGGCATGACTGATTACCCTTAGTGTAAGTGAGATGGACATCCCTGGTGTGCTCAGTGTTGTGGGTGGGGTTGCTTTCTCACACACACACACACACACACACACACACACACACACACAAATCCATGTGTGTGTTCCTTAGGCACCTGTTGGCATATTGGTCCTGTAGCGCCACCTTGGCTGAGGGTGTGTTTACAATCTGATTCCCCCTAACAGCAGCTGAATGTCTCCACTATGTGCCTGCCTGCTCAAGACCCCCCAAATTGCTGTTCAATATGTGAGGGTGTTCCCAGACTGTGTAAGTCTGTGGTCTGCCTGCCTTCCTCTGTGCCTTAACCCTCAGTGCCTACTGTAAAGATACACATTATGCCCACTGCCCTGTGCATAGTAGCCATTCCAAGACACTGTAATGTGACCCTGAGGCCAACAGATAAGATGTCGTAGTGTGCTTGCATGATGCTAAAAGTGGCTACTGACAACACAGAAAAGTGTTGAGTAATTTGTCTGGCAATGCCAGAAATCACAGACTGAGGGAGCCGTGTAGATCAAGGTGAGTGTTACACTGCCTTTCAAACTGTCAGACATGAGCCGTTTCCATCCTTTACACTGTAGGTGTTGTGTTTACTGTGCAGTGTGCTTTCTTTCTCCTCTCATTTATTGTAATAGTACAGAGTTTTTGTTGGCACAAGCTGGACCCTACTGACTATATAGTTCAAAATCAATGAGTACTTAAAATGCTTTAAGACTGGGGCACTCAAGTTATTGCATTGTGCGAGTGTTGTGGATGTTTTCACATGTGTTGTGGTGTTTGTGGTGTACTTGATTTTACTTTGACTTTCCTCTGATCCTCCTTGCCCTCTACTCTCTCTGTATGTGGCCTATCATCAGAGCTATACTTAGCCACGCTTATCAGTTGCCTCGGTAAGACCACAGATGTTTAAGGGCTTGGAATAGCTCAATGTGGATCATGGTGTAGACATTGGATCCCAGATGCACTGACTCACAGGAGCCTCGCGCAGAAAAGTCCTTCAAAGATCAGGAGATGCCATTTGAATAATAAAAATGAAAGACTGGCTGTCAAGAATTCTCTAAGATATATATATATATATATATGTGTGTGTGTGTGTATCTAAATCGGCGGACTTGAATTTCATGTGTCTGTTGTAGAGGACAAGTGACTAGACATTTTAAAGGCAGCGATGAAAAATGCTGATCTAATTTACAGCGTAAACAGATCATAAAGGAAAAGATTGAGGGAGATGGCATGTTTTAAGAAAAACAGATAACTTCTCTAACTCTGTTAAGCCCTGTCCTGATGTGAAAGACGGGGTTTAGTTGCTTTGACTATGACATATTAACCTTTTTGTTTAAACATTTTATTGAGAGTTGCTCTGTTATATCAGTCTGTAGGTTGCATACAGCTTACAGAAAGGAGCCCTATTCCAGTACAGAATGGGTTGAGTGGTTTTCACTGTGTACGAGCTCTTCGGCCCCGCCTCGTGTGTTTACACAGGAGCTGTTGTGAACACAATGCAGTGCGGTAGCAGCAGGTGTACGTCTTTATTGGCTCGATGACGGCATGTATTGTCAGGACACAATGAGCAGTTGCTGAAACATGTCTGGCTCTATTTGCATATACAGTAGGTGTAATCCAATACTTTTGATACGATTTGGGGGTCATTCATGAACTTTCTGTCTGGAGGAGATTTTGCTAAATCCTTATAGTGAATTACTGTTATTTTCTATTTTAATTTCAGACTTTTGAGCGGGTTTGTTATTATTACGTGTCGGATCTTTTCTTTTTGTCCACTAGGATGTGATTTTACCTCGTCAAGAAGTCTTACTTCCATTATCTTCAATGTGGATGTCATTTTTTGTGAAACCCTCTTAGTGGATGTCATTTTTTTACCTTATGAACTAGTTCAATGTACATAAAAGTCTTTGACTCAAAATGGAATAGGCCTGTTTCACAGGAGACATTTTGTCTTGTCATAATGGGAAAAGCACACTAGTTAACATCAATAACATGAACAGTCATCAGCTTTATTGGAGAATAATAATAATAATGTGGATAATTGTAAGTTTCTATACCCGTGGTACATCCTCACAGCTGTATTTACTTGGCCTGGTTACACCTTTGTGTGTGGGCGTGTACACTGACTGCGCTTGATTGATGTTATCCAACTTCCGTCTCCGCCTAATATCTACCTGAGACTTCTAAATAGCTTTAAGTGAGCGTGCATGGCTGTCAAGTAGAAATAACGACATTGAATGATATTTTGTAAACGTATTAAGCAGATCAATTTATGCACATAAGTCACATTAATTTCCTGTCATTACTGACATTCCTCACAGTACTTCATACGACGTTTGAACTCCTAGTCTGAGTGCAGAATCAGAAGCATGGTATGTTCAGTATGTGCACGTGACAGATAAAAAGAAGCGTGTGCTTCATCTAGGCCCTCTATGCCTCATTAGCGTCAGGTAATGTTCTGCATTGACCTCTCACTGCACCAGACCGGAGGGGTGCTCTCCTTAAAACCTTTACATCTCATTCAATAATCCTTTAAGGCTTTGAGGCATGTGACATTATATAGAGTCTTTATATCCTTGGGATCAAGGCATTCAACAGCTAATGTGTTGGAGACTGTAAGCAGCGTATTGAGGGTAAAAGTTCTGCGTTGAGGGAAGCAGTGTTTGTGCTTTCCACTCAAACACTGCTGAGTCACTCTCAATCACAGTGTGTGACCTGCTGCAATATGCATACATCTGTTCATAATAGATGCTTTTCTCAGACGTGATGTTTTGTTTCCAGACCACTGCCCAGCCAACAAAAACATGTCTGAGTATCTTTTGTTCTCGCTTACTACCAGTTTTATTGTGCACGCCGCCTCTTTTTGGTCACTATACTGTCATATCATTATCTAAATGTCCATTGCCTCCATGGCAACGGGGTCATTACTCATTCCTTGTGTCCTGTTCAAAGGCAAAACGTCTGTGGGGTCGCCTTGCACAGACATGAAGTTTATATTCAAATACTGTATTTGCATGTCGGGCTCAACTGCAGCATCTGTCGTCACCATAGAATGGACTTCACGGTGCACAATGGCCTTTCTGGGCTCAAAGCGTTCACACAGCGGGGGGGGGGGGGGGTTATCTGGCCACAACCACCACCAAAGAGTATTCAGCCAGTTTATCCCAGACGGCTCCTGAGGTGAGAAGAAAGGTTACTCTATTGTATCAGACACTATTTTTGGATAGGTCCTCCCTCTAGTTTCATCAGTTGACTTAAGAGCTCTAATCCCTGTGAAGAACGGGACACAAAGGTATGGCATTTAATGGATTTTAACCACAAACGGTGGCCTTATTTGACATGAGGAGGCCTTGTTCTCCCCCTGGCCTCACGTGAGACTGTCTGCTCGTTACTGTAAAAGCATGCAATGCCTCAGATCATATTTGAGATGGGGAGAAGCGTTCGTTAGGAGAATCAGCCTGATGGGGCGAGTGGAAAGGAAGGAGGCGCAGGAAAAGAGGGACGTTGGGCAGAGAGGAAGGAGCAGTGTATTGTCCATTCACAGAGGATACATCCACCAGGAACATGGTCTATTAAAAGCTTATAATTTACTTTCACATTCAAGGCCTTACCATTAGGTTCATTCTCTGAAAGCCTCTCACCTCTCATGACAGGCCTGTGCTTTGCACTGTAACAGTGCAGGACATGCAATCAGTCAGGAGAGGAGTCGTATTTTGCCAGAGAAGGCAAATATGCTCATATTTCTGCAACAGAATTGCTGAAGTTTGAAGCTATATACAGAGTGTTTGTGTGTGTTTTGTATTTCTTTATATATATATATATATATATATATATATATATATATATATATATATATTTTTAAGCATACTGTAAACTGTTTTTATTGTTCATAGTTTGAAGTTAAAAAGTTTGAAGCCAAGTGTTTTGTATTATTTATATTTATAGTATTTTTTTTAAACAGTCAATATATTGTTCAGGTTGAAGAAAAAAAATTGCCTTGGCAATAAAAGAAAAGCCTTTCTTTAATGTCAACAATCGTTGTTTTGTGTTTTTTTGTTGTTGTTTTTGTAAACTGGAGATGTTTCAGATGGACCCACATGTCGGTGTGAGGAAAAGCCGTTGATTCAGCAGAGAATTTTATGTCATTGTTCTGCTATCAAAGAACACTTTGGGGGGAAGGGAGGTGTTTGCTGAACTGGGCATAACTCTACAAGTAAATGTGTGTGTGTGTGTGTGTGTGTGTGTGTGTGTGTGTGTGTGTGTGTGTGTGTGTGTGTGTCGGTGGTCGCTAGGTCCGTGTATTAATCGTGTGAGAAAACAAAGGATTCATCTCTCACTGAAGAGGCCCTGGTAGCGGTGCATAATCTGATGCATGTGCCTGTACTCTTTATGATATAAAAACATGAAACTTCAGTTAAACGTGATATTATGCTTCTTAAAAATGGAGCAGACTATTCGTTATTTTATATCACGTCTGATATATTAACAACAGATCATAGAATATGCTTTCGCAACAGCATGACTTCCTGTTTGCTGCCAATATACATTTCAATATATGTTTTTCATAGATGATTGCAGCTTGTTTTTCAGTTTATCAATGAATGTTTATCAGATGTTTTGCTAATAATTCTTTAATGCAGATAAGAATATATTAAAGTGGTCTCACACATTCATTTTTCCTTCACTGTCATGTACCATGCACATGCATTCTTTGTTGTGCTAAAAGTCACCATGGGATATTTTGAGTCGAAACCAAGACTTTATGCGTAATCATAGAAAAAAAGATCTCATTTGTAACTCTGATTATAGACATTATTGTTTGGACTGCAACATCCATCCATCCATCCATTTTCAATACCGCTTATCCTCATTAGGGTCGCGGGGGCGCTGGAGCCTATCCCAGCTGACATAGGGCGAAGGCAGGGGACACCCTGGACAGGCCGCCAGTCCATCGAGGGCACATGTAGGGACATACAACCATTCACTCTCACATTCACACCTATGGGCAATTTAGAGATCAATTAACCTGCAGCATGTCTTTGGACTGTGGGAGGAAGCCGGAGAGCCCGGAGAGAACCCACGCTGCCACGGGGAGAACATGCAAACTCCACACAGAAGGACCGCTCCGACCGGGAATTGAACCCGCGGCCCTCTTGCTGTGAGGCGACAGTGCTAGCCACTACACCACCGTGCAGCCCTTGGACTGCAACATGGTATTGTTTTAATTAATGATTTATTTATGGGCTATTAGAAAAAAAACTTGTATTAATTAAGTAACTGACTCCACGGTTGAATGGCAGAGTGACGAACTCAACAAGCCTGTAGCTTATTAATGTGTTAAACGTGTTAGCAAAGCCTTTTAGAGGGCACCATGGACCCGTTGATCCTCTCTCGGAGTACCTTTCAAAAGGTATATATATATATATATTCACTGGCATGTACCTCCTACGATCTGCCATCTCGAGTCTCTTTCTACATGTATAACTTTCTTTACCAATCACCCCTTTTGTCGGCTCTCAGCTGTTTCAAGCATGACATGAAAGCATAAAATGGTTATTTTGAGCTCATGCGCTGCACTTATGAGTTCTTATGGAAATCGGTTTTGGTTTGGAGGCAAGCAAACCACACAAGTATGTTGAAAGTGGCTGAGAGCTGCATAGACCCTCAAAGTGGGGTGTTGGTTCTCAGTGGGTTCAACATTTGCAAGCAGCTGGTTCACAATACCCAGAATCAATTGATGGAATGTAAATATAAAGATATGGCTTCCTCTGACTTCTAGTTGTAAAAACAATAAATATATCAAAAGGTCATGAAGATTGTTACAATGCCATCTTGTTGGTATCAATGAACCTGGCTTGTCCCATTGTAAATCAATTGCAGTCATTTATTAAACAGAAATCTCTATACTTAATCTCTATACTTGAGCATGAGCTCAAAATTATCATTTTATGCTTTCATGTCATGCTTGAAACAGCTGAGAGCTGACGAAAGGGGTGATTGGTAAAGAAAGTCAAACATGTAGAAAGAGACTCGAGATGGCAGATTGTAGGAGGTACATGCCAGTGAATATATGTATATATGTATATATATATATATATATATATATATATATATATATATATATATATATATATATACCTTTTGAAAGGTACTCCGAGAGAGGATCAACGGGTCCACGGTGCCCTCTAAAAGGCTTTGCTAACACGTTTAACACATTAATAAGCTACAGGCTTGTTGAGTTCGTCACTCTGCCATTGAACCATGGAGTCAGTTCAGGTGAGAAAGTTGTATCACTTAACTTCGAACATTGTTGGCAGCAGTTGTGTGATCGTTTGATGATGTGATGTCCTGTGGTCTCCGTGAAGTTTATGTCTCCAAAAAGAAAAGTTAGCCTCGGGCCTGCGGTCCGCCCAGCCTTCGGCTACCATCTACATAAACGACTGCAAAGAGCTCGCTGACAGTGATTGACACCTGCGCTGTAGCCCTTGTGGCCAATCAGAAGGTGATAATTAAAAGGAGCTGCCAAATGCCCTGCAGTCGTCTCAGAGTGACGTCCAAGTGAAGGTCATATGGACGGGAGGACGGAAACTCGCACGTCTGTCCATTCATGCCCTACACATCCATTTTTAACTGGATGATAAAGCAGAGAGAGGAGTGGCGTTATAGGAAAAACATGGTCAAGATGATTAGTGTGTGGACATCTGGGAAGATAATTTGAATCTGACAACATTATATAGGTGGAGGCTTCAAATAAGCCCAGTGGGCTTTCTGTCTCTTCCTGCACTGTGATATTATTTATCTCTGTGATGTTTGTTTATTTTTTATATAGTGCAAAAATAATTAACTAATAATAAACTAATAAGGCAGTAGTCACATTATTCTTATGGATTCGTCAGGGTGGACGATGAGGACTGTTTCTGTTCAGACTTTCTTTGTCACTATCTGGGTTTTGTGCATTTGTCATAAATTAATGCAGCGCCACAAACAATATTTCCCTCCACATATCAAAGATATTTGGTAGAAAATGTTTTCAGTCCAGAATTGGCTCTCAAAATGGTTAATTTTAAAGAACACCAATTAAATGCAGTTTATAGTTAACAGCTGTCTTTGATTAAATGATGTGAATGGAAGCCTAACATGAAGCAATTTAAAAGACAGCCTGTGTTTGAGCCTTTGACTCTATTGTTGCTGATGTGAGTTGGATCAGACTCCCTGCTGTGATTTATCACGCTGACCAACAGGCGATATTGAGGAACTGGCGATGCTCGTGTTGTTTTACTGCTGGCACTCAGCATTAAACCATTGACTGAGTGGAACCAGTATGCTGTCGACCATAAAATGAGTAGGGGAAATTGAACTTGTAATGAATCTTTATGAGAAACACAAACAATTCCTCTTTTCTGGAGTGACTTTTCATGTTCAGCCGAGTGCCAGGCAGGGTCTGTTTCCTTATATTATCGTATTATAGTATATAAAAAGTGCTACTTTAGCTTGTTGGTAAAACTTCTTGAGCTGGGAGAATTAAGTGGCTTTAGACTTTGTACCATATTGTGATTAACAGATCAGAATGTTTCCTGCTAGAGATAATCTTTTTAATACTGGAAATTAGTCTTTGTAATGTGTTTTTTCTTCTTTTTTTTTGTTGCTGTGTTTTCCCTGAAACACACCAAATTTCTCCTCACTGCTCCTCTCCCACTTGCAGCACACTGGGTGTGGCTCCTAAAAGATGCCCTATCAATTATTAAATGCACCCATAAAGGATCTGTTCTCTCCTCCCACACACCCATCACCACACACATCACATTACACACACACACATACACACACACACAGGCACACATGCACACACACACAGGCACACATATAGGCACACATGCAAAGAGAGCGCCAGGCAGCAGACAGACCAACCTCTGAGGAGCGTCTTCCTGTTCCTGTTCGCTGTCTTTTGAGTGCTATCTTACTTTCAGTGCAGATGATGGAGGAAAGAGTGCCGAGTGACATGGCAGGGTGTAGCTCTGGCACTGGGACGAAGATGATTGGACTAGTCAACAAAAGTTCACTGGGTTAAGGTAATGTTTTTTTTTAGTCTACTTTTCTGCGCTGCATTACGAGCAAAAAAAGTGACGCAACGTTGTGTCTGTGTGTTGCTGTGCTCGTCCAGCATACGGCAACATGCTATGAGTACATGCTGTGGTTCTTAATGTAGCGTGTTGCCACACCTTAACTGTCTTTCTCCACTTCTCTGTACTCACACAACAACACTATGTTGGGCTCATCCATTTGAAACTACCACAGTTAGTATCCAGCATTACCAAACCCCTCGATGCTGTCTCATTGGATTAGCATCACGGAGCATCAGTGCAGCCCAGCCCAGTATTGCTTTCACTCGATACACATTAGCCTAGCGTCAGTGTTGCTTTCATCCCCGTCTCATACTATTAGCCTGCTCTAATGGCACTCTGTTAATCTCTTCAGGGACACAGCTATGGCCCACTGCTACTGCTCTGCCCAGATGACGGGCCTGGTTATTACTCCACTGGGACACTGGACCCAGTCAATATATTGAAATGAGAAGTTGCACGTTGGTTTAGATTCAGTAGGAGGTGAGAAAGTAATTTGGTCTAGGTTTGTTGTCAAGTTGTAGTTTTAAAGCCTTCATCCATTCTCAGATCAGAGACTTATTAGGCCTACATATTTTATTTAAAAAAATGGATCTTTGCTGTGGTCGGTCAAAACAAACCCTTGGATTTGGTGGGAGTCTTCCCGGAGAAGAAGGAAACAGCTCTTAGATAGTGGTCATGTGTGTGTCTGGGTGGTGCTTTTATCTTGTATAGGTGTGGAGCCAGCTGGATGACAAACTAGGCTCTTCAGACCGGGCTTATATAACTAGGATCCATATAAAAGATTTACAAAGATGGCCAGAAAGTTACAGAGAGAAAGATTGAGATAGGGAGGAGTTGCAAGTTGCAGCATCCTTCAACATCTTTCTATGAAACAGTGCCAGAAGAGAGTCTTCATCTTTTCTTGCTTCTTCCTGTCCTTCAACATGGAGGTGAACCACCGTCCACGAGGGTTTAAAACATTTTTTTTATTCAAAAGAGAATGTACTCTTTTTGTCAGGTCTTGCTGAAGCTACATTTTGTTTGTATTTTCAGCCTCTGCAGTTACAAACACTGCGTTGTATTTTAGGAAGCTATTCTGAACATTTAACTATAATCTACCTCTTTACAAAATAAATATATATATATATATATATATATATATATATATATATATATATAGAATAACAAGCTAGGAACAAGGACAACACGGCTAGAACAATAAAGGTAAAGAATAGAAAAATAGAAACAAAAACAGTCAGTACTCAGAAGTTACGGTTCATTTATATACAGTATACACGTCATCAACAGTTAATATACACTACCACCTTTTAAGGGGTTTTCCCCATCACGTCAAGTTTTGATTTCAGTTTCAGATATGGTTTAATGTTTTCTTTCCAAAGTTCTGTAGCAAAGGGGATTGCTTTAAACAATATATATTGCATCCCTTACTCTGGATCCTTCTCTGGGGTTTCCACAGTCTGAATAAAGTCAAATCAAATTCCCCCTTCTCAATCTTTCAAAATTGAATGAAGGAGAGTGAAGAGAGAAAAGTCGGATGAAGTTTGACGTCTCAGACGGTGCTGAGCCTTTGTAATGATCTAGAAGTATGAGCGTTGGGAGTCGGGGTCAGACCGGCTGTGAGGATACACAGCAGAATAGGGGATTTACTGTGTGTAGTCGAGCACATCCATTCACGCGATGCCCCAATGACCCAATAGATCATAGCCCTCGGCTTGTCGCATCCTATCTGCATCTGTCCTGTTACTCTGGAAGAATGCATCTTTGTCGCGTGTGCGCAGTTAAAAAAAAAGTGAAAGCTTTGCCAGAGGAGTAATAAACGTCCTTATTCTTGCAGAATCACATTTTCAGCCTTCCTGTATCTCTGCCAGGTGCATTCTGTCTCTGGCTGTCCTCCGAGTCGGAAATGAAGTAAGGCCAAATGGCCTCACTGGCAGACAGACAGAAAGCTCCCATTCCCTGTCCAATAGAGGATAAGAAAAGATGCCATCTCACCTTCCTGCTCATTTCACACAGAGGGATCACTGCTGAGATGCTAAGCAGATCTAGCAGGAGATCTCTCTGCGGGAGAAGCTTGAGCTCTCTTCATTTCTAACTCTATTTAACAGTATCCATCTACATCTCACATTTCTCTTCTCTTTGTAATCCTTTTTATTCCCTCTGCTGTCTTCCCGTCATCGTGAGCATTCTTAGCCTCCCTTGATGGGGAGTGGAAACCAGAGCAAAACCATACAAGCGCCGAGTGATATTGGATGTTAATCTCGGCTCTTCATCTGTTCCAGGAAGCAGACGCAATTTATAAAACATTCAGGTTTTGGGAAATAGAGATGCAACTCTTTCTTTTTGGTGCTTTTCAGCGCATTGAAGAATACAGACAAGAAAAGAAAGATCAACTTTATTATTTACACTATCACTGTAGATCTCAATGTTGAATCGGCTTAAAAAATATCAACAGCGGAAAATCAACAGCTTAGGCTTGTTAGACTGCCTCCCAGTGTAGCGTACATAATTTGTTTTGACTAACATTATGTTTTCATCATATAGAGGTCTGATTATAACTCTGGACTGTTTACTTTACATTGTGTATCCCCAAGATTTCACATTGTGTTACAAATGCAGTGTAGAGGCATAAAAACACATTGATATGGGTTTAGTGCAAGCCATTTACTAGATCCTAGTGAAGCTCTGGGATATTTATTTACAGGACAGTATTCTGGGGGGAGGGGGAGGGGGGACTGGCCTTCAGATATGACCGTTTGACAGATGGCCTGCACGGTTTACTGCCCTAGCTCTGAATGTGTGTCAGTCAGTTAGAATGTTGTTGTTTATTTGTGGTCCTCTTAAGCTGACCTGTGTCTTTGTATGAGTATGAGGGAATAGGGCCGGGTCTCTAGCACCGCGTAATGAAACCAGTCCTTTACTGTAATGTGGTCAGGTTCTTTCTTTTTGTCTCATTCTTTGACAACATATTTACAGATTTTTAAAAAAATAATAATTTCCTAAAAGTCCACCGATGAATGTGCGTGGCAATTTTTTGACTTTGACTTTTCATCAATTTTACCTATAATCAACAGAACTATTATATGACAAGAATTGAAGCTGTGGATTTCTTTATGGTGTCATAGATCAAAAAACACCAAAGAAAACACCAGCCCTGCAGACGGACATCTCTCAGTGGCTGCAAGATGAGTGAGATGACCCAGATGAATACACATTTGCCACAGCAGTGTGTGGATCTGCCACTCTGGATGTGAATGAAACTTGAGGAAAGTTCTGGGGCCATTCATAGCAGCAAAAAACCCTAATCGAATCGCTAACCCCCCCCTTCTCCGCCTCCCCAGGGCAAAGAGGCTTTGGTTGCCCTGCCTGCACATGCTGACCTGATTTTGTGTGTAACTGTGTGTTTTCGTGTGTGCGCCCATGTGTGTTTATCAAACGGATTAGGGTGGTGGCATAGCCAGACTTCTATGGCATTGGCGAGTGTGTGTCTTTAATTGTAGACACGTGTGTCTGTGCATGGGAATGTGGGGCAGCGTGGCGGTTTTATTTCCAGATTAGGAGACCCACATTGTAACACCCCTTCCCCCCACTCCTTCAAAAATGGAGTGGATTTTTTGTTTCAGTATCGGCCTTTGTGCCAGTTTGTTAAAGGATTCACTCGCATGCGAGAAACTGCTTTATCTATTGTGGATGAGCAACACAGCAGGCATTTCTTAAAAGTGAATTAGTATTTGTGAATATTAACATTGTTTGATGCAACAATAATTTATTTTCCTCGCGGGAAAAAGTCTACACTTTTCACAAACTGCTTTGCTCCCTCATGCAGATGGATCACTTTCTGCTAACCACACCAGCCATCTGGATCTCAGTAACTTTCCTATTGATAATCTTCCAGCACTAGCCAGATGGATGTTACACGCAGGTGCACCACCAACACATGTACACTTGTCACATGGCTGATTGGAATTGAATGAATTTAACAATCAGTAGCAGGAAACGGCCCTGTGTTCTCCCCATAGTGGCTTCACATGCTGTACGTCCTCTATTCATCGTGCTGGCCAACCTTCCGTGCACTGGTTTGTCCTTGTCCCCCAGGCCTCGTCCGTTAGCCCATTCTTTTGTTGGCCCGGCGCCATATTCTCCAAAACCAGTGCCAGCTACAGGTCATGTCATGTGTAAAAGTCTTCCTTTTATTTCCCCCTAAGTTTTAGGAGATTTTACGGCACATTATTTCAAACAAATCACAACAAGCACACTATTCAGTTACCTGCACTGAATTTAGTTTCATACAGTTTTGCTGTCTGAAAAGAGTCAAGTACTTAGAACATTGTTGAACAAAGAAACGTCAGAGTTATCATGTGGGATTAAAATTGGTGTCCGTGTACCAGTTGCATCAAGACGGAGCTTGAATTGTCCAATATGTCTCCCTCGCATTACCACGTGAAAGCATCATGCCAGACTTTCCCTGACAAAGTCTCAAGTCACCCTGTAAGCTTGCCAGATTAATCCCTAATGCTCCTCATAGTCAGCGGTCTGTGAAAAGGAGAGAGACATACAACCACTGCAGGAGGTGGACAGGATGAGATTTGACAGTATTACTGCTTCTCTTTACAGATATTTATAAAACCATTACAGATAAGGGCAAACCTTCACAAATGCGTGTGCTTGTGTGTCTGACTGAATTTGTGTGTTTTCAACTTTCAACAGTTTCTTCTTTCACTCAACCTGTAATGGAACTTCTCATAGTAGTGTTTGTATGTCATCAACAGGACTATTTTAAAACCACTTAAAGATGTAAAGCTGCTTGTCAGTGTGTCCCAAGTCAAATCATGGACACTTAAATCTAATCATCTTTTTGTATTCTTTCCCCAGTTGAGTGTGATTCCATGTTTCTCCATGCCTTTGTTGGCATCCAATGGAAGAAAAAGCACCCACCAAGTCTGCCATGGTATCTAGACTGCCTAAGTTCGGTGGACGCTCCTCAACTGGTGGCGTTAGCCCTTTGACCAATGGTTCTACACAGCCAACCACCCCTACCCAGGATGGTAAGACCCCAGGAACACGCCAAAATGGTGTGGTCCGTGCCTCTCCTTTTTCACTGAAATGGAAGAGAGATGAGGGGACGACCCCCTCGAGCCTCACCACCCCAGCCAGCCCTGGAGATGGAGTTGAAGACAAGGCTCAGACACACCTTCCCTCCTTGGCAAAGGAGGTAAAGAATGGCTCTCCGGCGACACCCAAGATGCGGAGGTCAGGTGCTTTGATGGTGGCCGTCTCCAGTCCCAAAGCCATCCCAAAGCAATCCTTGACGATGAGTCCCAAAGTAGGGACCAATCTAGGCCAAAGCCCACTGAACGGAGGTCCTAAAATGGGCCATAACGGTTCCAGCATTCCTGCTCGAGCCGGGTCAGAGTCCCGCCTTGTGCGGCCAAGGTTTGACCCCAGCTCTCCCAGAAGTAGCTCTCAAGACAGCCTGTCCCAGTCCAGTGACAGCCTGAAGACCATGGCACAGGACAACATGGTGCGGTCGAACAGCTTCACTCACTTTAAGCAGATCCCCTCGCCCACCAACCAGCCCATGACACGGTCCTTCTCTTTTAACCGAGCTGTGGAGCTAGCCAAGCCTCTCGCAAACACTCAGCTCCGGCCTCCTCGCAGTAGTTACCTAAAACCCCCTCAGCTGAGCAATGGTAGAGTGGGTTTAGGACTTGGAGGCCTGAATGGCAGCCTTGGATGTTCAGGAAGTCTTGGTGGAGGACTTCAGTACAGTAGACCGCCTTCAGCTGCCTCCTCTCTGCCCACCCTCTCGATCCCTCCAGCACCCAACACTCCCAACGCTTTGAGGAAGCCACTGCTCCCCAGTTGTGTCCTGACCAAATCACTGGGAAGCAGTGGGGGGGCTTTGGGCTTCAGGCTGGCTCGATCTGGGCAGGCCAAGCTTCAGAATAATCTTTTTCCAGGAAGGGTCAAGGTGGATATCAGACCTTCAGCTGCCGTTGAATGTGCCGGGCTATTAGGGATAGCAATAGACATTGAGCGGACTGGTGAGGGTGACAAAGCAGACTTACAGAGTGACAGTGATGGAAGCTCTGGAGCAGGAAAAGGAGTCGGGAGTGGTGGGCTTAGGAAGAGCTCTGGCCAGACAGCAGGCGAGACTCTGGAGGACATGTCCTTATCTTCTACTTCCTCTCTAGACAGAGGCGACACCAGTGAAGAGTTTCTTGATGACTTTGACTGTGTGGGAGATTTGTTCAATGATGAAGACCTGCCTGACAACAGAAAAGCTGCCAGGACTACTCAAACCCGCTTACACAGCTTTCTCATTGAGACCCTTGACTGGGACTCTATGGATCTGGCAGGTAAAAAAAAAAAAGATTTGAAAGAAAATTCTTGTAAAAATGTGTGTTACATTTGTGTCAGTTGTTTAGCACAGCGTTTATATATCTTCTGCAGGGCATAAAGAAGAAAGCCCCATGCAGGACTCCCAGGGACCACTGGTGTTGTCTTCAGACCAGAGTGATGTCCTTCAGGCTTCATCTGTGGAGCTGTCACCCTCCAACAGCTCTGGTGAAACCTACATGTGGGATGAGGATGGTCTTGAGCCCCTTGGGGGGGCAAGGACGCATCCCTGTGACAGCTATGAGGATTCAGATCTCAACAGCATGGTGAGTCCTAGATTCCAACTTTTATTGAATTGTGACCTGTACAATGTGAAAAAAAGAAGAAGCATAACCTTTTGTTTATTCGTTAGTCCTGATATATGGACTTTGTAAGATTCGTGTTCAAAGCTCCGGGTCCCGTGGCCGCAGGAAATTCAGGATTCGAGTTAAAGTTTAACAATATTTAATGGCAAAGATAATACTCATGTAGCGTTCACGATCGTGGGGCCAGAAAGGAGGAACTCTCCACAGACGGAGTGCAGCTCCCAGGGAGCCACAGACCGGGGCTGTCTCGAGTCTCCAGACCAGTAGAACCATGTCCCCAGAACAAATGCTCGGCTATTAGTATGGTCATGCAAATGAATTCACACCTAAAGGTTAGTTCCATTGGTCAGTTCAAAGGATGCAGCAGTTCTGTTCGCTAAGCCAATTAGTAAAACTAGCGGGGTCAAAGCTCACTCTTCCGGTCAAGGACAGGAAGTTCCCCTTCACAATAAAACCCTATTATCCTGCCTTCCGAATAAAAGCAACACATTAGGTTTCAATCGGCATCCATTTTAACTATTGTCTAAACAATAAAACATTCATTCATTCTCATGCATCATACAGTTAATCATTACATTTGTCATTAAAACAGAATAATAAAACAGTGATCCTCTCTTATGTTTCATAATACATTCCTCCAGAATATTCCTCATAATATCCCAAATTAATTATCATATCTTTCTTTATGTATTAAATTAAAACATAAACTTCTCTTATCTACATGTGCAAATATATAAAATCCACTACAACCTAACAGTCCCTCCTTTTATACTATTCCATAGTATAAACAACTTGTATTGGATTTTATTTCACCGCACTGTAAACATCACTGTAATACAATCTTTATTATCAATACCTGTGGAAGAAAAAACAATATCACTCCCTCCTTTTGACCCTGCTCTGCAAAGTAACTAAAGTCTAGGAGTGTTGTGATCAGATATGTGTCTATCTGTGCATATGTCTATGTGCATCTTCTTTCTCTGCACTCTCATCTTCTTGATGGTCTCCTTTCTCTGCATGCTCATCTCCTCCATGGTCTCCTCTCTCTGCATGCTCATCTCCTCCATGGTCTCCTCCTCTGCATTCCTCCATTCCTCGATTTCCTCGAGTAAAAGGAAAACAGCAAGTTCAAACACTATATTTATTTTATTATCATCATACTTCTGTGATTTATTATAATTTGAATCAATGTGTTAAAGATGCACGATACTCCTCTGTGACTGGCTCATCTGTTGGTGAGGTCCATCACAGCAGGCAGCCAGGTACACAATGAAGGTCGACGATGGAGAGACGAGTGTAGCTGTGGGAGAGAATTAAAACACACAGAGCGGCTTTCTGCGCCGGCTCTAACTAAAGTTGGATATCTGAAATATATTTGGAAATAATTTCATATTTCCCGAACCAATTCTCCAACATGTCTGAGAAGTAGTCATTCTATTTCTATGTTTTCTTTTAATCTTCTCAAAAATGATCTCAAAAATTATTTCTTAAGGAACTGAATTATCCAGGTTCGGACTAGCAATCTCAAACTGAATTATCAAGGATCAGATTAGCAATCTCAAACTAAATTATCAAGGATCAGATTAGCAATCTCGAACTCCGTGTGAGGAACAGCTTCTCACCCGTGGGAGGAATCAACTATTAAATGCGCTTCTGTTGTCCAACGGAGTCTTAATTACTCGTCCAATCCCATCTATTTTAAATTATTTATCTCTTAATTTATTCATCTCTGCGGATTATATTAAATGTAATTGATCACTCTATGTTCTTTCAACTATTTCAAATCCTGCTAGGATCTGATTGCGAGCTGGTATTCGTCTGGCTCTCCTCTCTTGCTCGAACACCTACTGAAAGAGAAAATGAAATCTCTCATTTCTTCTCAAAAATATTTGCAGCTAGGTATTTTGTGCCATGACATATTTCAGCTATCTTTGACTTAATCGTCCGATTAGCCCTCTCGACTATACCCTGTGATTGTGGGTGATAGACTGCTCCGTGTGCGTGTGTAATTCCTAGGTGTCTTTCCACCTCTTGTAAGTGTTTGTTTGCAAAGTGTGTGCCGTGGTCAGACCCTATTCTCCTTGGAACTTCATATCTCGGGATGAGTTCCTTCTTCGGCCATTTTAAGACTGTCTTTGAGTCTTCTTTCTTGCAGGGGATCGCTTCCACACATCTGGTGTATCTGTCGATCATCACGAGTAGGTATCTGAAACCTCTCTTCCGGTTTTCTGCACCCATATCGGTGTAGTCGATGCATATTTCTTTGAATGGAGCATCTGGCACTGGGAACTCTCCTTGGGGACATCTGTATGGTCTTTTCATACTAAAATCATTGCAGGTGGGACATTCATGGTGATAGAGTTTCACCATCTCAGTCATACGGGGATGCCACCAGAGGATAGAAACTTCCTCCTCTGTTCTTTTGGGATTCACGTGAGAGGGACCATGTGCCTGTTTGATGAGTCCTTGACACATCCTTGCAGGTGCCACTATGCCCATCATGTGATCTCCAGAGTCCTTTCTTTTGCACGGCTCCATTGTGTGTCCACTGATTCTGCTCTGCTCTGCTTCTTTCTGCATGAGCTTGATGTCTTCTATTCCGAGTTTTGGGAGTTCCGGTGCGGCTATGTCTGTCCTTTGTTTCACATAGCCTGCTGCCTTCTTTGCTGCGAGGTCAGCGGCTTCGTTGCCTTCTGCCACTTTTGTCTTTGTGGTCTGGTGTCCTTTACACTTCATCACTGCTACGTGTCGTGGTAGCAGGATGGCTCTCAGTAATTGCTTCAATTGACTTTTGTACTTTTGTCAATGCCACTACTTCTGCTAGCTGTGCAGATGCTGGCTGTGCGATGATTTCCGCAGAAATGGTTGAATGTCTTTTCTCTTGTTGCTGCACGACTGAGTATGCGGCAATATTTCCATCTTCACATTAAGTCCATCGGCCATGTCGTTTGGCTCGTATGAGACTGATATGTAGCTGTTGTAAGACTTTTGAAATCTTATCTTGTCATCGAGAATGCACTTGAGGTCAACTAGGCAAGAACTCCATGTTCTGTGTTGACCTTGAGCTCGAGACACATCACAACATGAGCAGTTTTCTCAATTGCTCTTTTCGGGACTGCCAAGTGTCTTGTGCAACCTGTTTTGACCTTTTCGATGTGGTCTAACTTCGAGCTGTCGTACATCAGGTCTCTCTCCTCCCTCCTTTTTCTGAAACAAAACAGCGGAGACTATCCCGCTTGATTCAGAAACATCAAGGTGGAAGGGCCTGTTGTGGTCAGGTGTAGACAGCTTTGAGGCTTAGCCAACTTCTTGTTTGGTCTTTGCGAATGCCTCTTCTGCATCATTTGTCCATGTGAGCAGGGCTTTCATGTTTCGGCTTCCTGCTTCAGTTATGTCTCTGAGTGGCTGTGTGAGAGACGTGAAGTCAGGAACGTAGTGTCGACTGTAGCCTGTTAGGCCCAGGAATGACAGCATCTCTTGTACTGTCTTTGGTTTAGCTGCACTCAAAATGGCCTACCTCTGTCCCGCAGACAGAGCGTACGAGTCCCCTGAGATCAGTTGTCCCAGGAATGACACTGCATTTTTGCAATCTGAGTCTTTGAGCGCTTCACCTCATAACCTGCTTTGGTTAACAGCATTAGAAGGTCTTTCGTCACTCTAAGACAAATTGCTGCAGTTGGTGCAGCTAACAGCAGATCATCCATGTACTGTGTCTTCCGGTAATATGAAGTCTTTGAGGTCTTGCTTCAGGGCTGCATTGAACAAACCCGGGCTATCTCTGTAGCCTTGTGGCATTACGGGTTTGGCACTTGAATGTTCTGTGCAATTGTGGCTTTGTTGATGGTTCTTAGGTCATGAACCATTCTCCAGCCTCTGTTACCGGATTTTTGGACTGGTAATATCTGTGTATTCCAGTTGGACTCTGCGTCGATGAGTAAGCCTGCTTCATATTGTCTCTAGAATGCCATCTCTTTGTTCTTGTTGCAGCGGATATTGATAGCGCCAGACCGTGTCTTGATCTGGTTTCAAAGTCATTACCACGTTATGTTGAGTGGTGTGGCCAACATCATAGTCTCCTCTTGACCATATTTGTGGTGGCACTTCTTCCAACATTTCATCAGTGGAGGGATGGTTCGAGTGTTCCCTTCCATGATTTCTGTCAAGTTGTTGTTGGAGTTGTCCCTTGAAATACGAGTGTTGCTGTATCCTCCAATAATCACCATTGGGGGTGTGGGACAGATATGGGGATTTGGTAGGAATCCACCTCTCTTTTGAGACTCTCCATCATGGGGCCAATATTTCTTGCTTCATGACCTGCTCTGATCAGTAGTGTGATGTGAGGGGCAGAGTCAGGTTGCAGTGCATACCAGTCTCGTTGGTCTGCAGACAGTAAACATTCAGCTGCAACTCCTTCTTTTCCTACAATTATGGCTTCTGTTCTGATGACTTCAGTTTCACCCTCCTTTTCTTCTTAGGCGACGGCGTAGTTGTAGGTGCAACGGTAGGGATCTTCTGGCATGACATATGGATGTTGTGTCATAATCCATGGCATCTATGGCACAGGTGATGATAGGTTCTTGCCCATTTGGAACCATTATTCACTGCGCCGGGCCCTCTGGGCCTCTTCATAGAAGATCCACATAATCTTCATCCTGCACTATTCTTGCAGGCATCTGGTTCTGGTTTGGAATGTGTCGTCCAAATCCTCCTCTTTGTGAGCTTCCTCTGCCTATAGCTGCATCAGAGCGACTGTAACATTCCTCAGCCCTGTGCCCAAGTCTGTCACAGATACGACAAGGTTCTCGCCACCTGTCTCTTCTGGATCCTCTGGACTTGTCTCTGTCTTTTCTCCTCTTCTTTATATTGGTCCAGGGCTTTGCCCACTGCTTCCTGGATCTGGACGACGAGGTTGCTAACAGCAGCCATCTGCTTTCGCGCTTGTGGGCCGTGCTTGGCAGCCTCTGTGTCCTCTTTTGCTATCTGTAGCTTCAGGAGTCTCATTGACAGCTCATCTTTGGTTGCCTTTTCTTCTTCATCATCCTCGTGGTGCTGAGTGATGTGGTGTGTGATGTGTTTCTTGCACACTTCAAAGGTGGCATCTTTATGCCCATCGTATGTTGCTCACGACTCAACTTGTCCGGGAGACCTGCTATTACAGCAGCCTTCCACATGTTCAGGTATGTCAGGTTCCTGTCATGTCTGGTGCCTGTAGCTGATTCCCAGGCGTCAGCTGCTTTCTTCAGGTACACCATGGCTTCTTCATCTGACTTTAGCTTGATGCTGGCTAGGTTGGCCATGTTGGGAGTATCTCTGGGATTATATGGCTTGTATTGAGGTGTGCCATTGCTCAATGTCATGATAGGTGCCTGAATCTGGCATTTTCCTCTTCTTCTTCACAGCACACTGGGCTTGTTGCTGCCACTGACATCTGACTGTGTCGTGGTGGAGGCTTGTAGCTTATGCATTCCTTTGCTCTCCTCGGGAGGTGTTGTCGTGATCCCTGGAGGCTGTCTCCTCCTCTGCTGTCTTGGAGGCTGTCTCCTCCTCTGCGCCAGTTGCAAGGCACAGTTAATTGACCGGAAAGGTCAAGCAGGGCTCCTCTTCTTGTGAGATGGGGGTGGAGGGGGTTGGGGCCTTGATTTGGCTCCTCTTCTCGCTGAGGTGTCGCAGTTAGCCATGCGATTTAGAATGGAGGCTCAGAGCTGGAGGTGGGGGCTCTGAGCTGGAGGTGGGGTGCCACCAGGACGCAGTCCATATGCGTCCATCGCCTGTTGTTCGGTTAGGGATGGCGTTAATGAGCGAGGGAGTGGTATCTGGGTGGGACCTATCTCCTATTTGTATCTATTGGGACACTCTGAATTGGGGAGGTCATGACTTGGCGCCTCTCCCGGGCTTCCTCCTCTGCCTTTCTTAATGGTAATGTGATGGACTGACGTTGTCTTTACCCTGTTCTGACAGCTCTGCTTGTGACAGTTCACCTTCCTCTGCCTTTCTTTCCCTCTCTTTCTTCCACCATAATTCTCTTCTCATTAGGTCCCTGTCTTCCTCCTCTCTTTGCTGACTTTGTCTAGCATCCCTTTCTCTGCCCTTTTCTCGGCCAGCTAATGCCCTCTGCAGCTGTGCGACCTTGTTCATCAGGTCTGCGACTGTTGTGCTTTCTGTGGAGTCAAACTCTACACTGCCTCCTAATAGTCTCTCTACTGGGGCCATGGTGTGTGGAGCTTCTCTTTTAAGTGGGCTGTGGGCGTACGGGGGAGGGTATTAACATATTATGGGATAGATGGAAGGGGTGGGAACGGGGGCTGATGGCAGAAGTACAGGGGCTGTCTCCATTGACAGCTCTTTATTCCTGTTTGTTTCTTCTTTGGGGTCTTTCGGGGTGTTGCTTCTTCCTGGCACCTCCAAGCAGTGTTGTCTTCATTCACTGCTATGCCATGTCGTGGCAGTCTTGCCTACACAATGGCTTCATTGGTTCTGGTGACGTCTGCTGATCGGGACGTGAACCAATTTTCCTCTCTGTTTGTCTCTCAGCTTGAGCACTCTCATCAGAGTAACTTCTGGTCTTCTGTGGGCCCCTCCAGGGTTGTTACGTCAAGTAAACCCTCGGTATGACATTGCTGAACATATTTCCTCAGCTTCTTATTCAGTCTTTGGCTTGAACTATCAGGTTCATAGCAGCATAGAGGATGTCTTCAATCCAAGCGACCGGAGTCTTGATTGAAGTTGGCTCGACATTTTCCGAGAATCGGGTACTGACTGGCTTTATATAAGGAAATGTAAATGTAGAAGGAAAAATAAAATTTCAGATTAAAATGTATCCAAAAAATTAAAAATTAATTTTTTTGAATAAATTAAAAAATTAAATATTTTCACACTATGTGTCTAACGTGCAAGTGTGATGCGATTGGGAAAAATATTCCAGTTAGGAAGGGACAAAAGTTATACACGGCAATTGGACAATAATAGGTTAGAGGGAATAAGGTTGTACACTGCAATTAGGACAATGTCAATTTAGACAAAAATGGAAAAAATGTGTTACTTTATGCAAATGGAACAACGATTACGTACAGTCCACACAGCCAAGCACAAAGCAAATGATACAGCCTTCAGCTGTCAAAAATGGGAAAAACTTGTTATTTTATGCTAATGAATCACTAGGGGCCCAATCGGTATAAGTGGGACTCTGTCCAACACTTTATACAGGCTTCTCCTGTGTACTTTTAATAAGCAAATTATTTAACAGGGGCCCATTGGTATAAACGGAACTCTGTTCTACGCTTATACAGGCTTCTCCTGCGTTTCAACCAAATCAATGGGAAAAAACGTCATTTTAAGCACATTTTTAACAATTACTTTTAACCGCCCAGCATAAACAAGCAAATGATATGATCACAAAAACTGCCAATTATGAGAAAAGCAAACGATAAAACAATTACTTTTAATCAAAGAATCGTCAATAATGAAAAACAAATGGCATGAGAACCAAAACCGCCAATTATGAGAAAAGCAAGATAAAACAATTACTTTTAATCAAAACCGGTAATGATGAGAAATCAAACGATATGTCTTAATCAAAATCCGACAATCATGAGTAAAGTAAACGATAAATCAATTACTCTTAATCCAAAAACTGGCAATAATGAGAAAATCAATTGCTGTAATAAACTGGCAATACTTAAATCAAAAAGAATAATGCATCAGTGGTTTATCACTGTCCTCTTTCACTATTCAACACGATGGTGCCAATAAGGTTAATCCCTAGGGCACTCCATGGGGGGTGGGGGGGGTTCAACCACTAGGTGTCAAACCTGATGGTGAATGGCTCTCGACTGGCAAAGACGTGTATTCTAAACACTTGTGACCCACATGTGGTCTTACAGGGAAAAAAATGGTTATTTTATAACCCTTTGTCTGTGTCCTCTGTCTCCTTTTTCCTCTCTTTTCTCAAAAAGTATTAACTACTTATTCATCAGGGGCTCAAAATGGTATAAGTGGGATTCTATTCTACCCTTATCCTGTCTTCCCTGTGCTTGTCTCTTCTAATTATGGAATATATATATATATATATATATATATATATATATATATATATATATATATTTACAGTATTTACAACAATAGCACGCTGTACTGCATAGAAAACTGTCCCAAGCGGTCCCAAGGTAGGTGGGGCTCTTGCTCTCTTCACTCTACAGACCTGTTTGTAACAACTGGTTTATCACGGTAACTTATTTATCTTATTTCTTACAATAATCCATATCAATTCTTGCGCCGGTCTTCGCCGGGGGAATTGAACCCTCCACGCTGCTAATCAGTCGCGTCGCGGAACGATTTATCTATTGTGGACTACTGGACGTTAAATTCAATGTGCGTCCCTAAAGAGTCTAAGGGGAAAATGTTCTTAGCGGACAATAGATTATGGCGAATAGCTTCTACGTAACGCTCACTAACTCCTCACTGTGGGGAGTTTAAATAAATAAACTCCGGCAGGCCGTTCTCACGGACTTCAACTCTTTAGGAACAATGCGGCACTATCTTCGCGTAACCAGTCTCGTTCAATATGCTCGTGCGACTCACAACAGAAATACACACATTTAACAGTACAAAACAAAACAAACATAAAAACACTAAATGAGCATCATCTTCACCACGGACCTAGCTTAGTCCTTATTCTATGTCGTGTTTTCACGCTAAATGTTTTAGCCTGGTCCAACAAGCTCCGCACCAATCCACACGCTAAAGTGTCTATATTAAGCTATGCAGGATTCGATGAAACAGGTTCCAAGCTTACCGATAATGAGTTGGCCATGATGTGGAATGGCGTGGATCTAGCGGGCCCAGTTCCTCAGCCACGAGGCCACAGCAGCTCACGTCGGTGGTCACCAAATTGTAAGATTCGTGTTCAAATCTCCGGGTCCCGTGGCCGCAGGAAATTCAGGATTCGAGTTAAAGTTTAACAATATTTAATGGCAAAGATAATACTCATGTAGCGTTCACGATCGTGGGGCCAGAAAGGAGGAACTCTCCACAGACGGAGTGCAGCTCCCAGGGAGCCACAGACCGGGGCTGTTTCGAGTCTCCAGACCAGTAGAACCATGTCCCCAGAACAAATGCTCGGCTATTAGTATGGTCATGCAAATGAATTCACACCTAAAGGTTAGTTCCATTGGTCAGTTCAAAGGATGCAGCAGTTCTGTTGGCTAAGCCAATTAGTAAAACTAGCGGGGTCAAAGCTCACTCTTCCGGTCAAGGACAGGAAGTTCCCCTTCACAATAAAACCCTATTATCCTGCCTTCAGAATAAAAGCAACACATTAGGTTTCAATCGGCATCCATTTTAACTATTGTCTAAACAATAAAACATTCATTCATTCTCATGCATCATACAGTTAATCATTACATTTGTCATTAAAACAGAATAATAAAACAGTGATCCTCTCTTATGTTTCATAATACATTCCTCCAGAATATTCCTCATAATATCCCAAATTAATTATCATATCTTTCTTTATGTATTAATTTAAAACATAAACTTCTCTTATCTACATGTGCAAATATATAAAATCCACTACAACCTAACAACTTTCTTAAAACAATTTCACCACTGGTTCCACTTCTTGCCACTGTCTTGACTAATTGACGTGAGATGTTTAAATCAACTATGAGTTTAAGCTCTCAATGTTTTGAAGTAAAATGTCTCACGTGTTAATATTAAACTGATAATAAGGTAAGCACTCTTGTTCTAAGGTCTGCCAACAAGCCCCCCATGCTCTCCACTCTTTCTTGCCTAATGCCAGCTGATAGATTGCTCCGTCGCACATTTCACCAAGGGAGAGGGATGGAGAGCAGCCAAAAGCTTTTAGTGATAATAGGGTTACAAAGGCTTAAAACTTAATAAATTGATTGCTAGTTGGCAAAGACTAAGCATGCGTGACTGAGAGAGTTGACAGACATGTAAAGGGTATGACACCTTAATAAAAGATGAAATACTGAGTTGGATTTAATAAAAGATGGTCAAATTCGTAGTTGGGTTTAATAAAAGATTGTGAAATAGTTAGTTAGGTTTAATGAAATATGGTGAAATAGTTAGTTAGGAGTGGTCTGATACATATTATGATGGAGTTCTTTGAACTAACCAATGCCTCCAACTCAGCTAGGCTTCTCACTGACATCACATCACTCTAATGCTGTCTTCTCTCCAATGGCTTTCTGTCCATTTCAGGATTGATATTAAGTTACTGATCCCTTTTTAAAGCACGTCTGGGTCTGGCCCCTCAGCTACATAGCAGAAATGTTGACCCAATACGAGCCAGCTCGCAGCCTTAGATTGTCAGGTGAGGCCTTCTGGCTGTTCCAAAGTCGAGGCTTAAAACTAACGGACCGTGCTTTCGCCATCAGGGTCCATTTGCTTAGGAACAAGCTGCTCGGGAGTTAAGGCTCGCAGAATCAGTAATCTCTTTTAAATCACTTTAAACCCATTTTTATAGACTTGCTTTATGGGATGTTGTCTTTTTATCGTCCGTTTATTGTCTTTTAGTGCTTTTTTCTTTCTTTGCTCTTTATTTGTATCTATTTCATTGCTATTTTTTATTTATTGTTCATATCAATTGTAGTGTTTTATCTTTTACCTTTGTGTTCACTTGCTCTTGGCCGGCCTCACTGTTTGGCTTTCTGTCATTGCATCCTGCTTTTACTTGGTGCTGTATACATAAAGTTATTATTATTTCCATGGGCACTGCAAACAAGAATTCAAGCATCATAAGATTAGCTCAGAAGACTAATCGCTGGCCTATAATATATATTTCAAAAAACATAATGTACTTATCGTTAGCTTCAGGAGCAAAAACTACATTACCCTCAATCACACTGCACACTGTCTAATTATATTTGACTCATTATTAATTATTACATGGTTGTGATATAGCCTATGTTTGCATGCCCTGTTGTAACACTATTACCCTATTACATATGAATTTATGGTATTTCTATCTGTAAAGAATAACATCATGCAATATTATGCAATTGTAACATCCTTCTCTTTGATCTGTGATTAGAAAAGTTCAACTTTTTTTAAAGTTGGCCCATCAAAGTGTTTGTCATGCTGTGCACAGTAATGCAGGTCTTATTTGTGACGTCATTAAGCTCAGCTTCATTTAGTAGGCGGTTGACTTTGTCCAGCTAATATACTTAAGGGCCACTTGCAGGCGCATATGTATACTGTCCTTGTAGACCTGGTTTCAACTACAGTTCTTTTTAGCAAGACACACACACTCTCTGTGGTTTAGTCCATTAAGCAGTTCCACTTTTAAATAATTCCTCCTTCCTTCTATAATTAGGGATTTAACGGGCAGAACAAAGACTGAAAAGGAAAGCAAAACTGTCTAGAGGTTTCTGCCGACTCTCACTGCCGGTTTCATGCCAAGGCCTCTCTCTCCCTGAGAGGAACGCTGACCTGGCCCCCAACTGCATGTTAATAGCATCGCTGGCCTTCACTTTGGTTCTCTGTATTCCTGTACCACGGCACTTGCTCTCGGGAATGCATAAAGAGCTTAAAATGAGCTGGATTAGAAATGATATAATAAGCTTTATGTGTTTACTACTTTTACCATGTGATGTTGACACGAACTTCGAGTCACTGAAAATGTAAATGTGTTTATCTCACAATAATGGATTCTCTAGCAACTACCCAAGCAATATGAAAAGGAGTAGAAAGCTGCGTGTGTGTGTGTGTGTGTGTGTGTGTGTGTGTGCGCGTGTGTGTGTGTTGTGTAGTGGATTAGTTGAACTGTCATCATGGGCTAGACTTGTTTGATGTTTTGAAAAGGAAAAATGTAATGGACATTCCCTAATAGCAGTCTGGAGACAATAGCTCATGACCACAGCTTGTGTATTTCAACATCACGGGGTCCACCTAAATCTTCATAAAGTCACACAATATTCTAGATAACACTCCTTAAATCTTTGCAGAATGACATAATTGGAGAATAATCTAACACGGATGAGAGAATTGAGATGAGAGTCCTAAAAGAAGCCTCTTCTACTGATTTTAATACTCTTCACATTACTTGCCCGCAGGTCGGCACTCGATTAGGCTGTTATTATTGTACATCATAATATCATGTAAATGTGTTCTTGAAATAATTGTGCAAAAAGAGGGTGATTATAGAGAGATGTAGTGCCAAAATCCAATTGCTTTTGTATTCTACCAGAATGAAACGGCCCCAGGGCTTGACCGGAGGATGTGTGTCTCCTGTGAGTGTAACTGGAGACTGTTATTGGATCAGTAGCTGCCATCATTCAACCAATGCAGCGACAGGCAACAAATATGTGGAGGAATAAATGACTGCAACTTTGCAGCTTGTCTGAAACCTTTCTAAAAAATACGACATTTCCTTTACCTTATGCTGCGTGCTACCAACGCTCTGTCAGTATAGCTCTACTGAACATATGAAAAAATGATTAATCCTAGAGGGGCAGGTCTGATGGTGCCTGTTGAGTGAGTAAGGAGGAAAAGAGTAGAACTGAAGGGGAGAGACTTACTGGAGGAACTGATTGCTGATGTGTGAAGATCAGCTCTGTAGGGAGTGGGCCTTTTGATATATTTAACTGAGGTATTTCATTTGAGGAAATGAGCCCACTTACTGTAATTGGCTGAACTAAGCGCTTTCTATTCCACTCCTTTTACTCTTATTTTCTTTTCATCCGTTTGTGTGTCTCACTCTTACTCATTCATCCCTTGTTCACTGAGTAAATATGTCCTAGTAATGAGCGAACTATAAAGAAAACCATGAATATAATCCTGTCAAAAAAGCAATGTCCGTGTCCAAAATGATTCATAATTCTCTCAGACGTATCCTGCGTCATTCATGTGGTGTTTGTAATGACAAAGTTGAGGCATCAAACAATGCATCAATGTGTTTTTTTGTTGTATTTTAACGAAATGTCTATAGTTTCCCAGGAAAGCTGCTCCTGCTCTTAGATGCTGCAGACAAAAATACATTCAGGGTAATTATGCCCAATTTTAATCTTCTAAAAAGGCAATCATGGCTCCAAGCAAAAATAACAATACACACTCTCTCCCTGTGTTTATTTCTTGTTGGTAGGAGAGAATGAATTGGATATTCAGCTCCGAGCAGGTTTAGTTCGCTATGCCGCAGTGGCGTGCTCAGTCCACTTGGAGGCACTGTGCATCCTTAAGATGACACAACGTGCATGTGCCTGCCAGAGCTCCTGGTTTGTGTGTCCCAGTATTCTTCTGGCTATATATGGCTCATTCTTATGCCTCTGTTCAGAATCAAGGAGTGTGCTACCTGAGCTGATAATAACATTCCCATGATGCACCGTGCAGCTCGGTACTGTACCAGCTTCACAACATTGGCATTGTGAAACAGAGGGGCCACGTCTCAGTGAATGTTAATGTCTCCCAGGCCTCAGCGCAATTTACCAAGCAGTGCAAAAGCATCAGTAGACGCGGGCACCATTTATATTTCAATGGTTGACGTATTTTAGAGTATTCACACTATCTTAGATGCATAGAATTTGGGGTAAAGCTGAAGCTGGAAAAATGGGATGGGTGCTTTTTGGTATTTATATGGGGTGGACACAATAATAGCAACACCTGTGCAGTGAACTACAATTCAGTTCAATACATATAACCTCCGTGAAGCTTTTGATATTTGATTTCCGTTGAAACTGTGTCTGTAGGATGGGAAGAGCAGTTTGTTTTTGTTGTGCTATTGGACTGATTTATCCAGCTAATCCGTTGTCTCCCCTCTGTATTTACCTCTCAGTTCAAGCAGATATTAAGAAATCTTTGAATTACAGCCCAGTGTCCCTGCACGCAGCATGAAACCCTGCATGGAAAACGCCTGAATGTTTCTCTTTTGCATTTGATAATTCTGTCAGTTTTTATCCCCTCTGCTCTTGGGTAGCCTCATCCTCTAGCTCTCCAGTTGCCTCCTCAAAGCCACAGATTTACCGCTGCCTCTTATCCCTGATTTATTTATTTAGCCTCTAATATTTGTCTTTTTTTTTTTTGCCTGGTTGAGACAGGTCAATTCATTAGTGTTTAAATGAGTGAGGTACTTAAGCCCTTTGTCTGCAGAGTGCTGAGCCATTTATGGAACATGCCAGTGAACCGGCTATGCTGCTGCATTAATGAGGCTTAATGGCTCACCTGCTTTTGTTTGTCTTGGTTTTAAATTGACAGCAGCAGCCCTTTTTAAGATAAACAGTGTTGTTTGTGAACCTGTTTTGAAAGCGGTTCGAATGCTTTTAGTAGAAACCATCACACACAACCTGTGACAACTGCTGTATGAGTCATTCCAAAAATTACAGCCTGTACTTCCTGTGATTATCCATTATGACTCCTTGTATTTTCCGACCACAGTCGTGACTATTATTTTCCTACAAATCATTACCATGCTGCTTTTTAGAACCACGTTGTCTCTCAACTGGCCCCCACATATTATGCATCTTAAATTGGTTACTTATTGGTCCCATGTGAGAGATAAAGGCAATAATATATTAGCTGACTCGTAACGTAAAAGCAGAACCACTTTTCACAGAGTTGGTTTATTAAGTATATTCAGATCGCAGTTACATGATCAAATCAAATTCCTAAGATATTATACAAATACAAGACAAATCAAATGTGCAAAGCATAAAGATCCCAAATACCTCACATTCTCAAAAGGCAGTCATCATTATCATCATTATATAAAGCAATAAACAACAAAATGGAACTACTTATATTGTTAATAACAGTAACTACATCTTAACAACAAACCCTATTCAAATAGTGCAATGTGCAAACAATGGGTAAACAGCACAGAAACCTGAGGGTTGTGCTTGTTTGGGATCGAGTGCAACATGACTCATGTGTTGACGTAGTCCGTTTTATGTCCAAGGTATACACACTATGGCACAGTCAGCACATCGTTGTCATTTCCTCAACAATACACACATATTGAGCCCCAAAGAACATGTGAAAAAGATAAAGCTGGAAAAACATACTGATTTGAGGATTACGTAACTCTATTTAGTTCCATTCTGCAGCTGCCATCACTCATCAAACCATTTCACTCAAATGTGCCTCCTCCGCACAGCTTCTGTTTGCCTGCGCATCGCATAACACGACAGAAAAAAAAGTGTTAATATAAAGGATATTGCCATTGGTAGCAATATTTTTCAAGTAAGGGCGTAACGGTACACAGAAGTCACGGCATGATGCGACTTTGGTACAGTGAAAACAACATTTATGCATACAGATCTTCGTCTGGCTGGGGACTGAGGAAGCATTTTTCCCGTTGGCAACTCTGGTTTACAGTTTCCATGATAGAAATAAGTAACATTTCAAACACTTCTGTATTACTCTGCACGAACACTGGAGAAACACTCCCCCAAAAGGTCACAACAGGCTGTAAAACTGAAATGCATGTCTGATGCTATGAAAATTGAAAATCCAAAATGCAGTTTGCAACTTGGAAGGTTTTTGGTGTGAAACATGATCACTATCACTATTATAGACACATTTGAAAGGGAAGAGAATGGTACAAGAATCAATAAAAAAATAAATATTTAAATTAAGATTTTCTGGTATTCTGTATTTCTTTATGAATCCATAATTTTGATTAATTAATTGTTTGTTAATTTCTCGAACAACCAATTATCGCTGTCAGACCAATAACACCTTTACAGTGGGTGAACAGTATTGTCCCACATTTCACACATCTCACAAAGGTTTTATTCAGTCGTACCACAGAACAATCGCAATCCGATTGTTCACGACATTCAGTAAGACAGACAATGAAAATGGATTTCTATTTTAATTTTTATATAAATGGTTTTATAAATTAGTTCAAGAACTGCAATTGAGTCGGGTGAATGGATTACCATGACATCTGGATATGATTGAGGTAGAGGACATATCCCCTCACACACACACACACACACACACACACACACACACACACACACACACACACACACACACACACACCCCAAACACATTCTCGTTGTTTTCTATTTAAATTGCATATGCAATCACGTAGTATTTCTGTATATTTCAGGACATTATTTTTCAATGTATTTGACCTTCAGAAAACTAATCATCCTTGAAAAAAAATGGTTTGATGTTGATTTCTAGCCCTCGTCTCTGATAGAGAAGCTCCACTGAGATTGCATTACAAGCTAATAGGAAGGGACTGGGTTTCAAAGAGCGACGTGCTTCTCGTGAGACAAAAGAGAAGAGAAAGAACGAGACAGCTTTGAAGAGTCTGAACACTTATTGATTAGAAACACTTTATGTAACGCTGAAGTTTGTGTTTTATTCAAGTTGTTTGAACAGAAAATCAGCTGCATTCTTTGGCTAATTGTGTGCCCACAATGCTAATTTACATTCAGTCCACAAATACCAAACTTCTACCCGAGTTCCCCAAAAGATGCTGTTAAAGAAAGCAACGAGTTGAATCAAGGTACCTGTAATGAGCCTTTAATTTGCCCCACAAGTCTGCTGTGCAGACAGTCGGGTCATTGGAGGGCAAACTGTCAAAGAGGGATAAGTTCAGCGTCAGAACCCTTCCCAGTGAGGCTTTAATCTGTGTTTGATCCCGCTGTGTTTGTTGGAAGATTCATCTGACGCGGTGGGATCAGAGAGCGTGCCATGAAACCGAGTATGTTGGAAGACCTTCCCTCGGACGTTCCCATTCTGAATGCTGCTCATGCTGCAGGGTTTTTGGACGACCGGTCCGAGATAGATAGAGAAATATGCATGTCATGTGTCAAATTCATGTACTACGACAAGTCAAACCATTATTCCTTTAGTGAGAGCGAGCTCACCAGCTCCAACTTAATTGGCTCAAAGCTGCTGTTGAGATGCATTTTGATAACGGTGCATAACAGATATTGACTTCGCAGTCGAGGGTCCACAACTCATGCACTGACTTGACTTCCTTTAACATAGTTTTTACGCTCTCCATGAAAGAGGTCAGAGTGATTGGTCCTTGTAACGGGAAGTGATTGAACATCTTGCAGATGCACATCAACAGAACCAAATATTGTAAATGCACACGATATATCTACTGAGCAATTTCTGTTGTGTAATGCACCTGAGTCCAGGTCCTCTTCCATAGTGCTGTTTGCTCTTAAACCTCTGGAGCTGCGCTCAGTGACAACAAAGTCAATGAAAGGCAGGAGACGGAGTGTAAAAAGAATACATTGGGGGGTTATCAATAGAATATGGGGTTATGAGTTACTGTTCGGATACAGGGTGGCTGTAGCTCAGGTGGTGGAGTGGGGTGGCTCCTCCTGTCCACATGTTGAGGCGTCCTCAAACAAGAAGGCATTGCACCACATTTTACTCATGTGGGTCCAGTATGAGAAGAATGTAAGATGGAAAAATACTGAAATGTAACTGGCAATACAATTCTATCAAATTACATTCCCCACCATAAAGATGTAATCATGATACAGGCAATGTTAGCAATATATGTTGTGAGGGACTACATTTTTTTTTTTAAATTAGTGATTCGTCACCCTACATTTATTTACTGCCTTTTATTTTAAGTTTGCTACATTGCATAGACAACTGTGATCAAACTATGTGTAAAAAGTGCACAAGATGTCCACACTGGATGCGTTTCGGGGTCATCCATCTGGCGAAAATAGTACAATTTAATTGTCACCACTGCAGCTCTCGACACCAGCACCGAGTCTTTTAGAGGCCATTTTCCATTTGAGTGTTTTTCCACTTGCACACCTAAGTGTATGATTTTGCACTGAGCTGTGATTTCTGTCAGACACTGATGGAAGACTGGAAGCTGCTGCTGGTGTACTCTACACGGGGTCTTTTTAACAGGTGAACTGTCAGACAGCTGAAAAAATCCAGTCGAAATGTCTGGAGCGGAGGAAGAGTGTACTTATAGCTCTGTACCGTATCACTGGATCGCAATACTGAGGTCAATATGTCGCTCACATTTACTGTGTGTCTGTTTCTGAAAGAGAGAGAATATAAGGTAAGAGAGCAGAGAGCAACAGGGCGGAGGAGAAAAGAGAGACATACATCTGAGTAAGGAAGTGAGACTGGATACAACAGTCGAGACAAGGTGATTTATCAAAACAACAAAGATTCCGCCCACATCTTGGTTGACAGTATTTTGACGTCTCCAAAAATGTGTGTTGTTTATTCTTTTTCCCCTTCATTATTCCTTCTTCGTTAAGTCTGAAACACTGAGTACCAGCCAGTTATCATGCAACACACTTCCTTTAATGAGTCATTTTATGCTTGTGCCTTTTTTCTCAAAGCCCTGCCAATTTAGTTTCATGGAGCACACAATTGCCTTGAAAAATAAAGCTTTGAACTATTGATTCAGTCCTTTCCTTTTGGGTATGCTTTTGAATGATTCGGTAGACGGCAGTGCAGCAGTTAGACTCGCTGTATATTCTGAGGCTGGAATGAGAAGTGTTTTTGTTGGTGCATAGCAGATATTGACTGTGCGACGAGGGTCCACAGAAGACGCCTCCAAAGATACAGCAATTAGATATGATAATACAGAATTAGCATTCACAATTGAGGGATATTTCTCCAGAAGTCTGTTGTGTTATCTGCTGATGTATGCAATAATCTGAGTTTTTGGAGGGAAGAGAATCATGTGAAACGGTATCAAAGAAAAATGTAAATTACAGCCCTTCATAACTTGTTATTGGTAATGACAGAATTAAAGGGAATGCAAATACATATTAACGAATAGATAACGAAACAGTGAATGTTGAAATGTCATAATGCAATTAAAAGCACCGTGCATAACAGAGTTCATCATGGCATTCTTTTTATGAAATGATGGGATTACGTTCGAAGCTCTTATGTCTAAATGAGATTAATTTACATAGCCACCTAATTGTTAGTTAAGAATGAAACGAGTACCGTATATATCACGGCATCAATTTAACCTTTCGTGTGCTCAAACATAGTAACGATGGAAAGCTGCTTTGGCACGGTTGGAAGATGCAGCCAATATCAGACCAAGGACAGAACCATATTTATGTCAAAAAACATATTTATGTGAACATCCATTTCCGGCTAATTGTACGATTTTTGGAATAAGGTTTATGTGCATACACACAATTTCAAAATAATGTATGACTCAAAAATGTGCTTGCAAAGCTTTTATTATTCACAGGAAAAGGCTTCATCTGCATATTTGCGCTTTTGTGCATTATGTCTTTTTGTTTTGTTTTCGTTTCTGAACCGGCACAGAGTTGCATGTGCCTGGCCTCTGGGGTCCATATATTTAGATCCCAGCAGTCGGTCCTACAGAGCAAAAACACTTGCTGAGATACAAAATGATATAATGACTCTAATGCACCCATAATTTGCCTATAATGCACGTCTAATGTTATCTAATGCGTTAGAATGAAATGATTGTTACATGAACATTTTTGGGTTCTCAGGATATCCTGAACAACCTGGACCCTCCGGGAAGCGGAGACTTGGATGATGATGACCTCATGCTTGATGTGGACCTCCCAGAGGATGGCTTGCATGGTCAGCACACACACACACACACACACACACACACACACACACACACACACACACACACACACAAATTGCTAAATTCTCCTACGCAGGATTTAAATCTGTGAGGTTATTCTATGGCCAAGACGAATGCTTCAGTCTCATTGGCGGGATGTTTTCCATTATTTTCTGTTCTGATCATAGTTGTAAATTAATGCATTACCAAGGTCTTAGCATTCTATTTCCAGTGATATTCTTTTATGGCATATAATGGCTGGTATAAATTGAATCCTGCATTGCCCAGGGTGAATAGTTACCTGTGATACATCCATTCACATCTTTTAATGGACACATTGCTGTCTATTATGTGCTGTTACTCTTTTAAAATGTGGTTGCTGAAGAGTTATTTAATTACAACTCTTCCACACAACTGGCCTTTAATGACAGAGGCAGCTGACTTGAAGCAGTATTCAGTCAGCTGTCTAGCTCTGTTTATATGAACAGATGCACACACACACACACACACACACACACACACACACACACACACACACACACACACACACACACACACACACACACACACACACACACACACACACACACACACACACACACACACACACACACACACACACACACACACACACACACACACACGCACACACACACGGAGTGCATCTATGGGCTTCATAAGAGCAGACTTTACATTTGATTGCCTTGACAACAGCAGTATGGTGTTTACATGATTTGTTTAATAGCTCACTATTCACCAACCCCTCCTATCTTGAAACCTTCTCTATTTCAACCTTGGTGTTTTCTGTCACCCATTTTCATTTTTTAAATACAATTATATAAAATAGTGTTTTTATAGGTTGTTGTCAAAGCTAATCAGGTCGGATTATTAACACATCATGATAGTGTTGACAATGTTATGTATTCATTGGATAGTGTGTGTCACATACATGAGGGGAAAAAGGCAGAGGGAAAGAAAAGTCATCTTATTTGTCATGAACCATAATGAATTATAGGAAGTGGGGTTTCTCTTGTCAGTCCTAAAGCCAGCACGGTATTGGATAATATGTTTAATGCACACGTTTTATACGAGTATATGGAAGGGCACAATTGCACGCACACACGCACGTATACCCACACAGTTGCCAGTTTATTAGATACTTTGAAAAGCAGCTCAGCAGTAAAGTCCACATTTATCAAGTGTTGATATAACTGTATGGTTATATTGGAGGATGTTGACTATTGTGCTGTTGAATTATATTCTGTTACACTAAGAGGCATTTATAATATTTAGTTCACCCTCATTACATCCTTCAACATGACCATAAAGTTAGATTATTACTTCTCTAAAACAGCTTCAACAGAAACTGGACATTGTAATCTTGCAGGCCTGTTGTACCAGACTGTATTAGTTTTCCCTAGGTGTGCCTAATAAACTCACTATACATTACTGAGGCAGCTTTACAACCCTGATGCCATTCTTTGGTCTTTAAACAGTGCTCTGTTTGTTTAGGAGAGAAGGAGACAGAGAGAGCAAGAGAGAGCTATATGTTCACTCCAGAGGAATGTGAATTGGAGTGTCATCCCTTCCTACTCCTTTTCGGGAAGTAGCCATATTTATAGCGTTCTATGTCCTGGCCAGAGCTCGTGTGATGAGAGTCGGAGAGAAAGCGAGACGGGTTGAAGAGTCCAGTTAGACCCGGCCCACAGGGCAGGACCTGAGACACGGGATAGGGAAGGGTGATCCCTCCCTTCCAAAGGCACACTGACACTGCCACAGAAAAGGAAGAGGGGAAAGGGGAGAAGAGGAGTTACAAAAAAAGAAGAAAAAAGGGGAAGGGTAGCCAAGGTCTCGTGACTTTCTAGCTTGGACACAAACCAGTCACCTTGGCTGCTCTCATACCACCACCACCACAGTCATTTCTCCCCCGCTGCAGTTCCTAGGGAGTTCCCAGAAAAACAAGGCTGTCAACAAAGACAAAATCAGGAGGCGTTGAGTTGATTTTCCCCTCTCTGGCCCTTTAACTGCTCACCAACTGACTCGACAGGGAGTCATTTCTCTCCACTCACTTTCTTAGTTTCTCTGCCTTTTTTTTCTCCTCCCAAGTTGGAATATATTTCTGTTGTATTACTTTTTATCGGACTATTTTTGAGCTGAAAAGGAGTTATTGGGGACGCTGATGTTTTCTGGAAAGTAACAGTTCAGAATAAAGCAGCCCGTCTCCTCCTGTGCTACGTGGTGACGCTCAGGGTAAAGTATTTTAACCACCACTGCTGCAGTACTGACATTGGGTCTTTACATTTTCCAATATTTCTTTATCCCTCTTTTACTTTTTCTTTTTCTCCCTTTTACTTTCAATCAAAAGGCTATCTGGAATATAGAAAGTCAAGAGTCCATTTGATTTCCTGGGGGTCATGCTCTGTTAGTTGTCAATTTTGTTGCGGTCACAGTTCATTTCACAGCTGTGTGCTATTGAGTGTCACCAAATACTGTGTCCTCTCACCTTCTTAAAAATGAAATGGCCTGTCACCGCGTAGGAGAGCGCTTGTTTGTGAGACAGTTAAGAGGAATAAGAGTAGGTGGATCAGATCATGATATATATGCCGATATTCTAGAATAGAGTATCTAAAATATACACCGCAGCAATCATCACCATAAGATATGAAAAACTGACTTTCAGCCTTGCATTTTGTGTTTGTGTGTGTACCTGTGTGGAGTGGTAATAATAGACAGAAACTGCCAGAGAAAAATTGAGAACAAAAAAAAGATATATTTAGCAGAATACTGCTTGTCTTCAAACACAAACATGTACTATTTTTCATTTCAACAAATAACAGCAGAAATAGAAGACATCTTCCTAAACTTTGCATCTACAGCATACCGAAACACATTTTTTTAAAATACATTTCAGGTCAGATAGCACAGTGTATATGATCTTTTATCTCTCACATGCACACGTTATTTTACTCTGACTAACTGTGCGCTAAATTCTTCCCGTATAGACGCTGACAGGATGTCCCACTTGGAGCGATCAGAGAGGGCTGGTCGGCAGGGGCAGCGGCGCAGACACCATCGCTGGAATGGACCCGATCACTTCTACAATGATAGCAGGTTGTTTAGGCCTGAAAGAGTGATACGTGTTGCCAGAGAAGAAATAAAAAGCAGAAATGTAAAATGTAAAAACACAAAGCTAACGTCTTTCTGTTCTTCCGTCTGCCTGACTCTCTGTGACTGTTTCTCTCTTTTTGTCTCTTTCTCAGGGCCCATGTTGTCCAGCACTACGATGGTCTCAAGGCTTCGAGGATCTCTTCAACGCCTGTCCCATCTGAAGGCCGGCAGGTTGGCTACAAGGCGATGCTGGATGAACTCACACTCAAGCACATGACTCAGGACTGCAGCTTGCTTAAGAATCAGCTGCTCAGGCTCAAAACATTACTACAGGTTTGTTCGACCCACT
Organism: Cyclopterus lumpus; assembly: GCF_009769545.1. Taxonomy (NCBI): domain Eukaryota; kingdom Metazoa; phylum Chordata; class Actinopteri; order Perciformes; family Cyclopteridae; genus Cyclopterus; species Cyclopterus lumpus. Next base: position 8,045,130 of record NC_046980.1, on the reverse strand, counting down.
GTTGCAAATGAATGAACACAAACGCGTACAGCAACACTTACGAATGCAGGCGTATACGCACAAACACATTCACACAAAACACATGTCTTCTTCTTCTGTATGCACTGTCCAGTGACAGAAAACTCAGACTCTTATATGTTTGTCGTCGTCCACCCTCAAATTGCATAATTAGTTTTAGTATTGTTTGTGTTTGATCTCAGCTGCGGTTTTGTCTAATAAATGCAGAGTGTTAAATGTAGTAATTACCTTTCAGGCGTAAAATGCATCATTGTCCTCATTGTGTTCAGCAACATGAAAAGTATTTTCTGACAAAGCTGAACAAAGCTAGTTTTATTTTTAATGTGGTTCCACATAAAGTATTCAAACGTTTTTAAATGTTTATTCACATCGATGTAATGAGTCCTGTCATCACACGGTGCTGCTACCCTGTATTTAATTAATGAAAGATGTTAAGATCATTTTTTACAGGTTTTTAATGTGCTGCACAAGTGTCAAAGCATTTCTTTTTTTCCTTCAAGATATTAGATGCTCTTGGCCTCCTTCTCTTGTAATGCACATGTGATTTCATGTTAGCATCTTAGCATTAGTGCGTGCATATAAAGGTATAAATCTGTGCTTTTGTGAATTTGATAACTTAATAGATCTTTCTCTATCAGTTTGTCAGTCTGAGAACTCCATTTAATTGGAAGAGTAAAGTGTGACACGAGAGAAATAAAATATGTCAGCGACAGAAATGTGTTCTTGCATTGGAGATGAAATGACGCCTCGACTCAATTTACCCTCGACAACATAAAAGTCACATTTACACATTTCAATCAAATGTCTCCTGCAGATGCATTGTGCTCACTGCAATTAGTCAACCGCTTTGGCTGCATGGCCTCGGGAGGGAAGATATGTCTGTGGCCCAATCGGCAACTCTGTTCTTAAAATGGGCCTCCAGCTTTGCTGAATCCTAATTGATCTTTGCATTATTGTAACAGTCAGTCATATGGAACTGCTGGTTGTAACTACATTAATCTCCCTGACCTGAATACGGAGCAGGTGGAATGTAGTTAGTAAAACTTTCACAAAAAAACAACTCTTGGCCTGATAAAATATGCAATTTCAGAAATTTAAATTGTTGTGCTCAAATGACCTGTGATTGTCATTTATCATTATTCTTGTTCACCAAATACTTAATCAAACAGTAATTGGTAAAATAATCAATGAATGCAATATACGGGATGAAGTGTGGATCTGCTTTGGGGGGAAATACAAACATTTATTTTTGTAGTCGATAAAATGCATGTATTTAAAGTTCACAACAACACTCAGTGCTGCCTCAGGTGTCTTACACTGGTGGCTGACAGTTTAGGGTCAGGAGAGTACACCTGCTTAAGAGTAACGTTCTTCCACTGGAGCAAAATATTGCTCTTGAGGCATGCCGAAGGCAATAGTCATTGATCCAGCTCACCGTGTCGTCTGTGTCTGTGTGTGTGTGTGTGTGTGTGTGTGTGTCTGCTGTGTGCTAGCTCGAGGATACCGAATCTCCAGCAGATGTTCCTGAAGAGGCTGAAGACAATACCACTGCATCACAGGTGAAAAACGTTATCTTAGGTTTATAGCAAGGATTGTTTTGATACACTGTATATATATATATATATATATATATATATATAAATAAAATAAAAACAATCTTTTCAGGTAACTGGATCATGTGTGTCTGTGTTTTCAGACGGAGGAGCTGATTAAGGAAGTGCAGTTGCTCAGAGAGGAGCTGAGGAGTCGAGACAAAACCATTGCTCAGCTCACGTTTCAGTGTCAACAGCTACAACAACAACAACAACATCAGCGGGAACAAATGGTGAGGTGGTGTGAGCAGGGCCGATACACGTGTACAGTATGACATGGGGAACGTGTATAGTGTATATAACAAACTGAAGGCAATAGTCTAAACAAAGATCTGCTTCCAGCCAATAGATCTGACAATGTCCGATCAAGATCTCTGTTGGATCAAAATGTCGCTCTGCAAATGACATTTCCTGGGAGCTATGAGTACAGCGTGCAGATGTTTTGCTTTTACTGTGGCAGGATTAACACAAGACAGTTGATATTTGTATGTAGGTCCAGAATGTGAGTTATTTCTGTTTGATATATTTGAGTGAGATCAGAAACGGATGCAAAATGAACGCAGCGAGAATTTGCTTGTGCAAATCAAGAAATGTACATCACAGGTGTTTTCTTAGGAGGAAGGAAGAGCATGTATTTAGTGTTTTTAATGTACAGAGTGGGCGGACAGAACAATACAACTTACTGTGCTTCAGACAAGACGTGGACCATGGACACAAATGCATGGTTTAGATTAAATTGTTGCTGTTATGAAGGAGTTTCTACGTGAAGTATCTAAGAATGAAAAACGACAGCATGGTGACGCTCTTACACAGGTGATCGCTGCTCATACATAGAACATCAATGCAGGTTCATCTTCAGTTGTGTGTTAGAGGATCTAGACGCGTGATCCTCAAGCACATACAAACAGGCCTGTCCAAGTCCTGTGCTCATGTTTGCTGATTGCTTTCATGAGCTGCAAACGTGTACTGTATCTTCTCTTCGGGGAGTTCACTGCTGTGACACCAATTCTCTGACAGATCTGAGATGGTTAAAAGCATGCCCTTCCTTTTATCTTTTGTTTACCCCAATACCTGATTTATCCGATTTTATTATTCATCCGAAGACAAAGCACGGTCAGAAGAGAATAGAGCAAACAAGGAGAGGAGAAAATATTCTATAAATTTAATCTGTCAGCGAGGGACTGATACAAACACACAGTGTGGAAGACACGTGGTACAGGGCCAACATTCAGATGTCTAGTTGTCAGCGAAGACATACCGTGGTGCCCTTTATCTCAGGTGGGAGTTCAGTTCTGCACTCACACGTGCACTCGCACGTGCGCGTACTTGCACGGCTGCGAATGCCCACCAATAACCTCCGGTCTGTTCGCTTTTAGCTCCCTCTATCTCCCCTCTCTAACATTCATTAGTGTCTTGACCAGGCTCTCTTGTTAGCCAAACAAACCGTGTGCTTTGGCTGACATTATTCAAATCCCTGCCGTATCGAGAAAAATAGCAAAATGTCAACGCCAGGCCTGTCCTCCAGCCTGCCTGCCGCATACTATCCCTCCAATTAGAAAGAGCACCCGCCCACAGAATTCTCTTCAGCCGAGCACAATACGGTCGCAACCTCACCCACAGTACGAAAAGAGAGTAAGAAAAAGCTGGGACATATGTTCAGATCTCTGCCTGACATTAATGAATGTAGAACATTAATGAATGTAGTTGTCGGCGGCGGAGAGGGGGGGGGGGGGGGGGGGGAGAGAATGAAGATGAGACGGAAACACATTTGCTCTGCTGACCCTGTCTTGGAAGCACTGTGTGGGCCATCCGGGTGCTTGGTGAGAGGAATGCTGAACATGGTTTGTGTTCTCATTTCCTCAGATGCCGGACAGGTTTGAACAACGAGGAAGCCGTTCAAACAAACACATCGGGCTCGGATCCATTCAATGTGCCGACGAACTCTTGCATTCTTTTAGATGTGAGAAAAACCATTTAGAGCGACGCTGGTTCAGAGTGTGTGAAGACTGCCATTCATTTGGCTCCTACGATATCTCGAGTTAGAAAGTCGTAGGCGGCGAGACCTGCTGCTCGTCCTTCAAACCGGTTGAGAGATGATATTACAGTTGGTTAAGAGTCAGGTGTGTGAGAGAGGTGAAGTGTTACAGAGACCGAAGACGGGGGGACAGTTAACTGAATTGAACACAACGGAGTAATAAGAAAACAATAGAGTAGCTAGGTGTGTGCGTGTGTGTGTGTGTGTGTGTGTGTGTGTGTGTGTGTGTGTGTGTGGTGGGGGGGGGGGGGGGTGAGCCTGAGAGTAGAGCAAATTAAATGATGGCAGAGAGGAAAGTGGAGCTATCACAGACAGAAAACTCATTTCTCAGTCTGACTTGTCAGAATGCAGTATTGGATGCAGCTTCCACCGCCGTTGAGGCTGACTGCTCATGATTATGTGCTCTTCTGGTTTGAGCTGCATTGAAGTTTCCCCCTAAAGCTGTGGCAAAAAGTAGCAATTTCTGTCAGATTTTGCCATATACTTTGCAGCCAAGCACAAGTTGCTCTGCTATTTATTCACGCATACAAAGATTCTTACAGAAACGGTTACAAAATGATTTAATGCACCTCGTTAGTTGCTCTGTCGTTTATTTCTATATTGGATTGAGTTAATTGCTAATTGTAAAGGCTCATAAGTCACATGTAATACTCACATCAGTTAGTCAGTCAAAGTGGTTTTACCAGATGAAGAAGGAGGTAATTTTCTGTGAACATGCGCTTCAAGTAAATATCAATGAGTTTAATTTACTGCAAGACCTTTAACTGTTTCCATCCTGGTCTTGATTTTTTACTTCCAATGTCCCGTCACGTCATCTGAAGAAGTGGAGATACAGGATGACATTTCATTGCTGCTGCCTCATAATGTGTGTGGCTTTGAGTTAAAATGCCACCAGTTGTATTTGTGAATTTAAAAACAGCCTCGTAATAAATAAGATGCACTGAAACACATATATATAGTTTAGTTTTGGTCTGTTTATAGATACTATGTGGGTGGTTTACTGCTTAGATTTTACATTTAGACAACTGGTGATGCCACATTTTATTCATGCTCTTCAAAGTAAATTGATTCCTTTTGAAGTATTTTCTGAAGCCATTTCTGATTGAAACGATTAATTGCACTGTTCTTTCACTGCTCTGCAGAGGGCCTCGCTTATTGCTAGCGTGACTGCAGAAGCGCACGTAAAAGATAATTATTACAATATTCTACGCTTTCTTTTATTGATTTATTCATTCTTGCTCCCTCAGCCTGCCCAAGGATGGCCGGTCAGGTGCCAGTGCCACCACCAGAGGGCTCCCTCTTCACTACGACAGAGCGACGGACCGATGGACAAGCGGATGCAGCATCACTACGACAAGGCCACCCAGACGTCCTGGAGACCACCTAGCCTTGCCGTGAGTCCAAACATTCACAGCGCCCGTGACGGCCCTCTGGGTTGTTTTGCAAAACAGGGATTTCTTAAATCTGACACTGGTTCTGAATAATATGTGTGTTTCACCTCATTTCAAACGTCAAGTGCTATTAGATACCAGCACTAGCCTGGTTCAGTGGTGCCCATCTCATTTTAACACTCACATTTCCCGTTCATTTGCTGCCTCTCTCAGGCCAGCCATGTCTGAATTGTTCAATGACTACATCATGTCCCCATCATGTCCCCAATACAAATTACTGGGTTGTCAGTGGGACTGTCTCACTCTCTCATACGCAGATCATACACTGAGCAGGGAGTTGTGAGCCTGGTGTTGATGTTCGAGTGCCTGAGAAAGATGAACAGTTGGAGGGTGGGAGGAAAAGAGAGAGGGATTCATGGAGAGAAAGAGAGACACACTGAGACCAAGAGGTGGAAGATGGATAGATGTGTGTTCAATGTGTTCAGTATCATGCCGCACTAGCATGCTGTGTGGCAGCCAAGTATTGATTCAATAGCAGGAGTGCCACAGGGAGGAGGCCTAGTAAACACTCTCCTAATTGACCTGCTCTCAGCCGTCAGTGTGTCGCACGCACGCACGCACGCACAAAGAGGCCGAAGTGTAAGTATAGACAATAATTTAATTTAAAAATGAGAAAGAAAAAATAAAAAGATTTCCACTGTTATCAGTATAATTGTAGCAATAACTAATATAAATGAGGTTGCTGGTGAAAGATTATTTGTACAAAAGTACATTTGGTTGGAGAACACATGAGCTGCAGAGGAAGAGAATTAAGGATAAAACAAACCAAGCTCACTAACTACAGTGGGTCCCTGCTTACCACAGGAGCATATGGTTGAACAGTTGCTATGGCAACCATCAAAGCAGGGCTAGTTGTGTTTCGACAGGAAGCATCTCTGTGGTGGAAACATGTACCTGTGACCTGGAACGCCAGGTGTATAATATCCCACAATAACACAGTTGAAGCTTTCCTTTCTATACTGTCGACTGTTTAAGATATTTTTTTTTAATTCCAGTTACTTTGTCATCACCAGAGTGGAGAATATTTCCAGCCGCACTGTGGGGACAAACACATTATGTTCGTGGCATTTTATTTTTCAGAGCCTGCGATTGCTCTAAAAGGTTAGCGCAGATTTTTCTTGACAAGGTGACAAGAAAAGAGCGCACAGAGTAAACAAATAGCAGAGAGAAAGGGATGTTTTCTCTCTCTGTTATTCATACTTTTATATCGAATCAAAAGCTTTCGGTATCACAACGACAAGTTTAGCACCTCCGGCATGCCCGGGTTCACAGTGTTCCTCAAACAATGCTTTACTTTCACCTTGTGTTTTTCACACAATCCTTCAATGCATTTTTCTAAATCTGGCTCTCGAGCGATTCACTTTATAACCTTTGTCATTTTTTTAAACAAATATTATTTTATTTTCCGTCTGTATTTCACTTTTTAGTATTTCTCCTCCAAAACAAGCACGCACGCACACAAACGCATACACACACACACACACACACACACACACACACACACACACACACACACGCACACACAGGTTCGTAATCTACTGTCATCTTTATTGTTTTTTTCCTCTTGCTCTCTGAAAGGCCGTTTCCTGTTGATTTTCGGCTCCTCTGACATTTAAAGTGCCGCTTCATCATAGCGCTGGAGTAGCTCTTGCCTTGTGATAGTATTTTTTGAGTGCTCAGCAGAAAAGATCGGCCTAGAATAATTTTAATGTCAAAGGACATCCGCTATAGTCTTTTTATAGCTTTAATTCTGATATCTAGTTGCCTTATCAGTATCCCACAGGCTAAAGGGTGCTACTGGGCGGTCTAGTGAGTCCTAGGCATTCCAGCAACATGAACTTTTAGCTCATATTACCAGTACAACAATAGAGTAAGCTTGTGGTTTATGACCCTTGGACATGGCTATTTAAGGGCTTTACTTTTTGTTACACTTTATTATTCAAGCGGTTGATATATTCACTTCTAGAGAGCCATTCAAGACATTGTGGGCTGTTGTTGCTGAGTAGACTGCTTCAAACAATCTCCCTGTTTGTGATGAACTCATCTTTTTACCTCTTCTCAATCTGTAGGAAGGCTTTGGCATCGTATCCTAACCAACCGCTTTTGGGCACGAGCACCCGCAGCTTCCCATTTTAATCTGCCTAAAATCCCATTTTGAGTCCAAAAGCATGCTCAGGAAAACAAAAGTCTCACAATATGGCGTGAGTATATATACATGAGTATATTGCTGTCATTTTACAACTCACAGAGAAATAGTGGACATGCTTGGAGCAGCAAGACGCACATGTAGTGTGGAACTGGAAACTAGTGTCACTAGTGTCTGCGGAGCAATCACAGACGGCATCAGCAATGTTTCCTTTGCCTCCTCTGCTTTTCGCAAAACAAATAAAAAGTATTTAAGTAATTTCAGATCTAGAACAATAGAAAACGGGTGCATTGTGTTTTGTGTGTGTGTGTGTGTGTGTGTGTGTGTGGTCTCAAGTGCGGGCCACACTCAGTGTGACTGAACAATGGGTTCAGCAGACTGAGGACCAGAGAGCTGACCTTGTTAATAACCCAGATAAACAATCACGCAGATGAGCAGCAGCAGTGAAACAATGGCAACACAATAGGCAATGTTTCATCAGCGGCAGACAGAGGAGATAATTACAGCTACCCTCCTACTCCCTCTCTGCCTTTTAAACATCCTCCAATTCACCTCTTCTTCAGGGGTCTTTTTTATCACTCCGGCTCTCTCGCTCTGCTTTCTTTCTTTCTGTCTCGCTTCAGTGATTTCTTTCTTTCGCTCCCTGTGTTTTTCTCTCCGTCATCCTTCCTTTGACATTACCTCTCTACTTTTTAGCTCGGCTGTAATTAGATCAATTTGCTGTCACAGTAAGAGAGAGAGAGAGAGAGAGAGAGAGAGAGAGAGACAGGCAGGCAGGGGGATTGAACAAGCTTAGTGATCAGTGTTAAGCTGTAGGTTGAAAGAACAAGTTTCTCCCCTCTCAGATCCTGACATTACCTCTCTGCCTACACTCCCTCCGTCTGCCCCCTTGCATCACAGACACACCGTCGCACGTACACACTCATTAATACTCCACGCACAGCCGTGTCACCTCGGACAGGTGAGGATTTAATTGCCAAAGTCTGTGAAGTGAGACGCTGCGGCCAAACCTGAGGTATTAGCCGTAGCCAACCACGAGAAGCTCTGTGTAGTGGATTGGAGGATTAGCGTCATGGAGTCCTCTAAATACTGTTGTTATTTGATGAAAAGGCTGTAAGATCACAAAGAACAACCTTTGACTTTTAATTCTTTGCAAAGTTTTGCTTTGGGACTCTGCACAGACGAGGCGGGCCTCGAGTGAACAGACTACTACGACCATTACTCATATGGTAGTTATATGTTGGTGAGAATGACCTTTATAACATTTGATTTGTTGTTTTAAATTTATTATCCCTTTTTGCACCAGTTTTCTTAGAAATTTGCTGCCAAATTCCACGTGCACTCTCGCTTGTTTTCCTCTTGTGAAGAGTTGTGTTCAAGGCCCACTGCGCATCGAACCCGGGTGCTCTGCACTGGTGTGAGAGAAATGAAAGACATTTTTGATGGAATATGAAAAAGCGTTCCTATTTTCACAATTGCTTGTCTCCCTGTCTTTGTAAAGCTCTGTCAGACCTTCATTGGAGAGTCTTCACCGCGATGAAAAACCGGAAGATTGACAGGCTTTGCTGCTTCCGAGGTCTAATAACGCTGCCAGACACTGTCAGAAACATTGTAGAGCCCTCCAACAGACCCTCTTGTTCTCACCACCTGAGGTTTTTCTCCCTGCAAATGAAGCCTCGGCGGGAGGCTTCTGCCAAGACCTCCCGCTGAAGCAGTGGTTGGTGTTCAAGGAAGGACATGGATGAGAACAGATCAGGGCAACTCATTCCTCCCCCTGTAGTAGACGCACTAGGGGGGGCTCTGAAATAACTTGTGACCTGTTAGGACGTTGCTGCTTTCTCCTCCTTGTCTGTTATCTGTTTACTCCCCCCCCCCCCCCCCCCCCCCCCCACTTCAAGAGGTTCAGTGCTTCTCTTTTCTATAATAGAGTTTGAGCTGCAGCCCTCTCCACAGCAGAGGAAAGAAGGGATACGAAGGGATCTGCTTAACGTGATGGCCATGCTTCCCCTTCACTTTGCCTCTCCTGATGGGGATCTTTGAATTGCTTGACCTGGAGATGTTCTGCCAATGAAAGGGCTCGTCTCCTTTCAGCTACATGCGTGTGCACAGATGCACACACGTGGTTTTTCTGGTTTCAAATAAATGTTCAGACGAGAAAAGGAAAATGTGACAAATTAGAGCATGTAGACAGAAAATGGGGTAAAACAAAAGTCTGACATATTCACAATGAACCACACTTTCAATGTTTTCAGTCACATTGTGCCTCAGTTAGATTAGATTGTTAGACTGACTAATTCTACTCAATAAAAGTACCATCCTTTCAGATCGTCTTAACCCAAGACCGATGTACTAAAGGGAATCTGAAAAGTATCTTTATCATATTCAGTAGACATACGATATATTCACAACGAGTGATGGCATCCCATCTTTATGATATTGTTAATATTGTTAATATTCAAAGTGATGGGTGGAAACGTTCTCCTTTCCGGTGTCACCTTGGTTTTTGCACCGCCTAAAATTTAGTGCTCTTCTTCAATGGATTGTAGTCTTGGCACTGGGGATTTTATTAAATAGATTTATGAGAAACAACATGAAGACTATTGGAAGTCTCCAGGTATAGCGAATGTTTTATCGGACAATGAGTGTAACGGGTCAAACAATGTGAGAAAATAATCTCCCGGGTTTGAGCAATTACACACATTATTGTGACAAAAGGTGTGGAGAACAATGCTTTGCTCCATGGTCATGTTTGTACAACAGGAGATTAATAATGTGATGTTGTGGAGAACTTAAGTGATTACAGCAGTCGCTCTCTCTCTCTCTGTGTGTGTGTGTGTGTGTGTGTGTGTGTGTGTGTGTCTGTGTGAAAACATGTCTGCATTTTTTTTCACAGCAATTAAGACTGGGCCCAAAATGTTGTCCATTGAAATACATTTGTGGTTTGAAGTGTGCAGCCAAACATTGCTCAAATCACTGAACTATAATGTGAATTCGAGTAGAGAAGTGTGCATAGACGCCAAATAGGACTCAATTGTGGGCAAATGGGTACCGAATTACCTTCATTTGAGGGAATAGTGCTGCCATAAAACAAATGGATCCTGGGTTGGATATTTCAAGACTATATTCTGTATGTGTGTAGCTCCAGTGAACAGTTGGATCAAGCAGATGCATAATATTGGCAGTTTACTGTATGATACTGTCAGCCAGAACAAAACTACTAACGGGTAAATGAAAGAGGGAGACTTGATGTTAACACTAACTATTATCAACACTAAAACTGAAATGTTTTAAGAACTTTGCAGCAAATCCGTTGGATGGATTTACCACTGACACGGTGTTTGAGTCTCTGTGCCGGTATGGCACGTGTGCAAATCTGCCCGTGTTTGATTGTGTGCTGTGTAAGTTGGGCTTTCCATACTCATTAACTGCAAGTGTGCGTGCTTTCTATGTTAGCATGCTTCTGTGTGTGTGTGTGTGTGTGTGTGTGTTCTGGTATGTCATACATGCCTTTTGTCCTTTGTGTTTCTCTGTGCAGGGTGCGCTGCCCACCCCTTTGCTGTCCCCGTGGCAGGCACAGCACCAGGGCTTGACCCGTACCAGCATGCCCCAGCGCAGACAGAGTGAGTCACTAACATCCTTTGCAGCCTCCGTTCCATGTTTTTATAACACAACATGTCCACAGGTCTGTAAATAGTCTAACTTTATCTCCAATTAAAACCCTCAGTACTCCTGAAATATCTTTGTTCCAGTAAGTAGAACCATTTTTTCATTGGGCAATAACAGGATTATTTTTCTTGGATGTCTCTTTTTCTGATTAATTTAAACAAGATTATTAACTAAACACAGTCTGACTTATTGGCCCCTTACCATTTACTTGTCTTATATCCCTGTGTTGCCCATGTATAGCTTCAGTTCCCCTTGAACTGTGTGTTGTCAGAAATCACCTGACTTTGTTGACTTTCTAAAACCCCTAAACTGTTTTGTAAAAATAATACATCCTCCCTATTTTATAATAATATACACTGAAAACTAATTATATAATTGTTTCCCTAACAGAGGATACATGACCATAACATGGTCTTTATTGAGAAAGACTGCACAGACAATGAAAGCACAAACACATTGAATCCCACAACAAAGCTATTGTATTCTGCTTTGCTGATGAGGTAGCAAGTAGAGAAGGCAGAGGAGGACAATGGCTAAATATACTGCAGAAAAATACACGTGTGTGAGAGCGATGAGCAAAAGAATAAATAAAAAGAGATAAAGAGAAGAACCCACTTTGTGTTCTTTTTGATCTATCCCCGCGGGGCTCCGCTTTGTATCAAGAGGGAAGGTGATACGAATAAGGCACAGGTGTATTTTTCTTTTAGAGCATCTCCAGGTTATTTCAAACTCAAGTGTCCTTGTGTTCATAGACTGTTTTGACAAATATGTGAGTACAGCCCAGCATTCAGTCAAAGGGAATTTGTCCTCCCACCCGTAGATCGCACGGTCCAATTAAACAAAAGACGGCATGTCAAACGATCAGCTGTACAGTTGGAGAAAAACTGAAGGAGGAGAGAGGAAATGCAACTGAGACATAGTAGAATACTGTCAGATTTGACGAATAGTGCTGTGGCTTCCCAGTTGGAGCTCTGGCAAACCAGCAAAGAGTTCTTGCCAGTAAAGCTGGTCTTTAGAAAGACACATTAGAGGAGGAACTTGACTCTTGACCCAGGTTGTGCTGAATGAGATGCAGTGATTATAATTTGCATTACATTTGTTTGCTTGTTTGTTGAACTAATGTGTGACCTTTTCTTACAAGCATGTTAATTCTGTATTAAAAATGTTTTTTTCTTCTTCTAATATGTCTGGTCCAGGTCCTCATTCTCTACCCTCTCTCTCTGCCTTTTAACCCTTTCTTCCCTCCTCTTCTCATCTCCGTCACTCAAACGATGAAATTGAATCGTCCGTGTTTCTCTCTGTTCCACCTTTGCCTCCCCACGCACAATGCGTATGACAAGGAGTGGAGCACCTAGTGCAGTACTTCAGTGACACGGCGCGGTACAGTAACGTTTCTTTAACATGCTGCCCTCACCTCCTGCACGCCGGGCTGTGGTTTTGTCGCCATGAGGCTCGACCGAAGCATGCCCTTCTACATCTGCGTCGGCATGCGTTCAATTCTACGTTGTTTTGGAGTTTGGATTTTGTGCATCTGTACTTGGACCTTTGGGTCTGCTCTTCTAAATAATAAGCCCTTTTCAGTTTTTATATTTTGGTTATTTTTTCACATTTCATTTATCTGTTTTTTGTGTCTTTTTAAAAAAAAATTGTTCCATCCTATCAAATGAAGTACATAAGCACTGTTACGCATGCATGGGTGAATCTCTCTGTGTGGGTTTGTTTTTCTATATTTCAATTCATTAAACATTCACAATGCATACCTTAAAGGGTTTGAATGGAGTGTATTGAAAGGAAAAACATGAAAGAAAACCCCTGTCTTATGGGATGTGAATGCATATCAGCGCTGCCCTGAGGAATCGCCTTCATTCTAACTCCACTATCAAAGCAGTTAAGCACAACAAGCCATGGACAAATCAAAGCTACCACACATCCTCTGCTCTTCTTACTCTATTTCCACTGCTGACATGCCAACACGATCCAAATCACCATTCTCACTCTCATCTATATTAAATCGTACCACAAACTGTAATCTCGCTTTGAAAGGAAGTGCCACCATATTGCCACTCGGACCAGTCTTCTGACAGACATAACGGGGATCATATAAGCCCTTATTCAAATTCTTGCATGTTGCTGTTCCAATCACGCAGACATTTCCCACGGTGAGAGAAGCGATGAGGTCGGTTACTTTGGGCCCTGACATCTTTCAGGTGCTTCAACTTGCTCTTTCTCGGTTAGAAAGAACATTTCCATTCAAAGTGATAGCCCCTCATTAGTGAGCCGAGATGATATTGGCAGTGCAGTGAAGAGATCAAGTGATTACTGTTAATTATTAATATCTGTAAGATAGATGGCAATCGTTATTATCCGTGACCTTATAGATACCGCATGTCGCCGGCACAGTGAGAGACTTCTTCCAATTAACTGCATCATATGTTCTTATTATAGGGGACATTTCAGTTGTTTGTTTTTTTTTACCATGATTCACAGTGTCCAAGACTGAAAAATAGCACCTGTATCTGTAATGATGATGTCTGGTTTATTGTTGAAGATGAACTTGGTGACACCCGTCCTTTTGTAGGGAGTGCTCACTCCGACTGAATCAGTAGGAGCTGTAGTGTACGTCAAAGCTTAAAAGAAAAGAAAACTTGATCAGATGCTCACGATGTGACCGACGGACTAATCAGAGCTATTGTAAGCAGCAACACGATCCTCCCTTATTATGTTTTTAAATGGCCGGCTGTGGAATCTTAAGACAGTATTTTCTTGCTTGAAAAAAAACAAACATGCAACAACAAGCTGACACTGAGAGGTGGGCTAGGGTTTTCGTAATATAGGCTCAAGGACGCTATGTGGCAGGGGACCAGGAGATGGAGCTGTGGCCTCGGACATCCGATCCCACTCACAATATAAAATGACTGTGGGTAGAAACGGGCACAGCAGCTTGACCTGCACAGCAATATATTCACATCCTCTTGAGATCTTTTTACTTTCAACTCGCAGAGGGGATGTTTCTTCTGAAACCGAGTTGATGCTTTTCGGTAGCTTGAGATGGTTTCCAGGTGGATTTAGATTATTTAGGTTCTGTTTGAAGGACATTGATGGAAAAAAAGCCAGTCCTTGGATTTCTGATAGCTTACAGAATCAGTCTCAAACTAAGTCGACTAACGTAAGACACAATATTTTTTTTTTTTATAGATGCTGAGGCTATAAGCTATTCAGAAAATGTTCCGATATACTATATCAAATATTCATATTTGACTTTTCGTATTGACTTTTTGTGATCTGCTCTTGTTGGTAGTTGTATTCACTAATAAACACTGTTGGCCATGTATTCTGCTTATCTTGAAATGTTGTGCAGAATAGTTGTAAACAAGGTTACAGCATCTTATGGAACTATACATCATCTGGGCAAATAGTGCTTGTAATAGCAAGATTGTATACGTTCCTCCTAAGTGGAGCACCAATAAGGCATGCTCAGCGAGTGGACACATATATCAAGAACACTTGTACAAATCGAAGGCAATCCAAAACAAATGTGTGGAAACAAATGCTAACTGTTGAGTCATAATTAGTTTCTGTTTGTGTCAGAGAACCCGTTAACTCAACGCTTTTGAATTGATGGCTTGTTGTTGCTTTCGTGCTGGATAATTAGCAGCTCTCTAACGCGCAGAAGAGAAAATGGGAACATAGGCGCCGGTGTATTTGTTGCCAGGCTGTAATAGGATCACATTGCACAGGTGTTCACGAGTCTGTGTTCGTACCTTGTGTGTCTCCTTGTGGAGGACAACACCGGTTGGTGTTTTTGAAGCCCCTCTGCAGCAGCGATAACAAAAGGAGTCAAAGACTTCAGTAGATCCCAGGCAACCACATGGCAAGGCTATTACTCTGCTTGTTATAACGTGCTGAATCAGGGCTTCCTCTGTGACTTTGCCTCTTCCATTGTAGGAATAGTTCAGCGACTGGCTCTGGAAACCAGCGGTGATATTAAAGAGTAACCAAACAGTTTTGAGAATTTTCTTTTCAAAAGCCCGGATTCCCCTAAATATTCAGCCAATCCTGGAACATGATAAAAACAACTCACAGCTGATCCATTACAATGTTATACCCATTTAACAAAATATCTCATTGATATATCTTTCCTCTTTTTCTGCAGCCTCAAGTACTACAGCCTTTCAACCCCTGCCTCAACGAGCACCTCCACCAGAGAAGACAAGTAAAAACTCCCCCCACCGAGGGCCACAGTGACCTCACGGGGTGTAGATCGGCAGAAGGAACGCGCATGGACAATGAACGTCCTCTTGAAGACCTTATGGCAGACGTGTCCGGGCCAGCAAACCCCGACAATCGGAGTCATCTCAGCACCCACCTGCGCCGCCCAGGCTCTGGGGCTCCTCAGGGGGTAACTGCCAGAGACGGTCCGACATCAGCAGCTCAGTCTGCAGCACAGCATGAACCGAAAGCCCCCGCTGTGATCGCGCAGAGCTTTGTCACTCCTAAATCTGCCGGTTCGACTAGCCCTCGCATGCTGCAGCCTCCGCGCCTCCACAAGCGCGTGTCTCTCACTTCACTCGAGACAGGGGGCACTGGCGGCTTCGCCTCTCTTAAGCCGGGGTGTTCCTTAAGGCCTCTGGCTAACCGGACCGAGCAGCTGCCCCCTCCGTCTAGAGGCCCTTCCTGCTTTAACACCGGGCCCCGGGTTCAGGCTCCGAGTCCATCTCGCACTTCACTGCTTCAGCCTCGCAGAGCATCACAGCCTAGCAGGGATCTATGGTGCTCCAATTCAAACCCAGAGGAGCCTGATCGGGGGACACTCGAAGACCCTGGGTCAGCTAAGATCCTGATCCCTTTGAGTCGCTCATGCCTCCCCAAGCCAAAGATTCCCTGAGGAGCTGAAAGCCATCCATCAAAACTTAAAACTGGAATCACTCTGACATGGATTTTCATCCCCCTCTCTCCTATGCCATAATAACAGTGTGACTGTTTCACCTTTCGAGTGTCAAAGGAGCAAACACTGAGCTCCTTAATCCACATGGACCATTCAGAGACTTTGGTATTTTTGCCTGTTTCTAAATTAGCATCTTCAACTCCAGCCTGAAATATAGAATGTAGCAAGATCTAATCTTCACAACCATTCATAGTTGTATTTGACAGTTTTCCGATTGATGGGTATATAAGGAAGATGAAACGTCAAGTTTACACGCCTTGCACATGAATGCTGCTGATGCACAGAAAGAGTGTGTCCATTCAGAGAAGTGAGCTTTCGTCTTGTAGTCGCCACTGGCTGTTATCAAATGTCAAAGTCTTGTTTCACTCGGCCTCGCACCGCCGTGCCCTCTGCCACGCCGGTGCGTTTGGTTTTAAACATGGAGGTGATGTGGATGTGACCTGTGCAGTGTAATAGAAGACCCAGGGGAAATGGAGGCAAAAACAAAAGTAGGAAAGAAGGAAAACAAGATCAAAATAACAGCGGCGGTGTGTGTGTATCAGAGTTCACTCCCACGCTGAATATAAGTCTTTGTGTAAGTGTGTGTGCAGTATGGAAGTGGGAGATGAGAGACAGGGGGGTGAGGTGCATAACTGTTAGTTCAGTTTGCTCTATACATCCTGATTGAACCTTTTAACCAGCACGTATTAGCAAAAGGGATCTCAGACCTAATACCATGCTGGTGATGGGGATATGATTAGAGAAACAGTGTGCAAGTGAGGAACTAGGACTCCTAATATAGCTGAAAAGAGCAGCGTAAAAAAGCAATCACACGCTTAGTTCTGCACACTGTAGGCTCACTCGTATCCATCCACACACACACACACACACGCACGCACACCCACCCACACACACACTCTGAAAAGTGTCTGTTATTTCATGGCTACTTTGTGAGACAGACAATAGCGAAGAGAGAACAGGAGGAATGTAACAAAGAGAGGAGTAATGGAGCTAATATCTTACAGTCTCATTATCTATACAACACAAAACATCTGCCCATCATGCGAGGAAATGCCACTCGTCTCTAGTGTTAATACATTTTGTTTGTGAACGTGTTAAAAACTTCGAGTTAAAAACACGCACAAATTATGATGTCTCCTTAATTTGGTGTAAGACCATTTGAGTCCAACTTTATTAAATAACATGACTTCTTTGAACTGTCTCCCTCACTGACCCACGCAAAGAAACATCAGCTAACGGGGACTCGTTAGATGTGTGAAGCTGCTGCCTGGAGAGAGTGTGTGTGTCTGTGTGTGTGTGTGTGTGTGTTTAAGTGTTTGAGCAGTCCCCCCCCCCCCCACACACTTCTCTGCTCGTCTCGCTCTCTTGCACATCTCTTTGGGAACATCAAAGGTATTAGTGCGTTATTTTCAGGTAGGCAGCCTTTGGGCTTTAGTGGTGTTTCTTGTGGGAGCTTCTGAGAATTGTGTTTATCTTTCCTTTTGTGGAGCCCGTTTGCAGTCAAACGCTCCCGAAATGTCCCCAACCGGAGAGCAGCAGTGTGTTAAAAAGGCCTTCTGACAGCAACTCTGCTCTCTTCTCCGTCACACCGCGTGACCGCTTGGTGTACGCCTCTGGCACCGTCCGGTCTACTGCGTCCAATAATGCACCCTACATAGACGGAGTGAGACGGAGAGAGAGAGTGACACGCGGAAACATCACACGCATACACATCCGGACACACAAGTTGCATAGACGGCTCTGACAAAACTCAAAGGGACACAAAACGCGAAGGGAACACACACACACACACACACACACACACACACACACACACACACACACACACACACACACACACACACACACACACACACACATCAGTTCACACTTCTCAGTAGCCAAATAAGTGTGCCCACACACACACACGTACACATATACTTTGAATGCTGTTGCAAAGTGCTTTGAAGTGTGTGTTGTGTTGTTTTGGTAGCTCTCACACAAAATGAGCTCTCCAAGTGCACATTGGTCCATCTGTCCGCTGTAGCCCAAAAAAAAGGTGGCCGGCCCTCGATTACCCTGGAAATGGGGAGAGGCTGGAAATGTGGATGTATGCGGCTGATAACACGTGTTTACCTGTTGGTCGGTTCAACACTGCACCAAACCGGCCAAGCAGTGAACACCGCTGTGTGAAGCCAAGAAAAAAAGCCATTTTGTTTAATGAAAACAGACGGAACGATACACACAGAGGGAGGAGGACGATGCAGAGGGAGAGACAAGAAGACGGAGGAGGTGGAGAGATCAAAGAATCATAGATGTGGAGATGAAATATAGTGAAGGGGCTACGAGCTGGATAGGTTGTTTTTTTTCCCTCCGTGCGAATGTTTGTCTATACAATGTCGCGAGGGTGTGTGTAAGAGAGGAGAGGGACACACACACACACACACACACAATACATAGCATGTTTGTTTGTGTGCAATGTCCAGAAAATAACCCAATCCCCTAAGCTGTGTCCCTCACGGTTTAGCAATGCCAAACAGGAAATCAATGTTGCCCGCCGTGTGTGTGTGTGTGTGTGTGTGTGTCCAGACACTTCTGACTGCGAGTGTTTCTGTGTGTGTTAGAGAGAGAGGGAGGGAGATGTGTGTGTGCCCACAGGCCAAAGGCAGACCCGTGCCAGAGAAAGCAGGGCAGCGACATCCTTCTCTGCCTGAGCTGTATTCCCATATCTCCAAATCAATGTCCCTGCTCAGTTTAGCAGTCAAGCCAATCAGTCTTGCTAGCTGCGCAATGACCAAACCTCAACTGGGCTCCCCGTAGCAACTCGGATCAATTGTAATGCAGGATCTCGATCCGCTTTATTTTGCGATAAGACTCGTACATTATTAGGCGGCATTGCACAACAGGAAAAGAGCCCCTGTTGTTCTATAATTTTACTCTGAATGGCTTAGGGCTACATTTCGGCACTGAGCGCACATTATCTATCTCTGAAGATGTTTTCATGCAATACAAGGAAGATGCACAGCGACGGAGACTCATTACTCAACTGCAACTGATATTTAGATTTCATGGTGGAGTGACTGCAGAAGAAAAGAAAGAAACAAGGCATATTTGCGGCTTTAAGCTTTATTTCAATCTCGATTTTTTGACATTAACAATAAATCAAAAATACTAAATGCAGTGTCTTTTATAGTGACACGCGCACACAGATGATCATCAGCTACTGTAACTTCGAAGCTCCCCTGAGCTCATACGGAGCGTGTTAGCGCCTTTTGGCTCATTGATTTGGTTTTACAGCCTGTTTTGGTTCACTAACATCAATGTCATAAAAAAGAAAGTCTGATACATCTGCTGTAAACAATCTTCCCCGCACCAAAAAGACACATAAAAGTAGTGAAAGCTCACTTGAGCAAAACATTTAACAGATATTTGACTTTTTATTCAACATTTGTCAGGTGGACCCAAACATGTCTCCAAATGAAAGCTCTATCTATATATATATATATATATATATATATATATATATATATATACACATACTTCTGAGTGAGTAAATACTGTCAGCCACTGTTTGCTTTACAGCAGGTTTCTACTCCTTACTACTACTAGTAGTAGTGTGAGGAGCATGTGTTTACTAACCACCTCTGCTCCTGGTGATGACTTTAAAGTAAAATGCAAAAAGCTTGAACTCGCAATTATGCTTTTGTATATTTTTTTGACTAACTTTATTCATATATTTGACTTGTGGTTAAATCTATTGGATGTCCAAGCAGCATCATACAACAGTCCATTGATAGCAGTTTCATCTACTCAAATATTAACAGTTGTCATTTTCCTCTGAAGTTTTAGATAATCATATTTTCTTCCCCAACCATGCAATGTCACAGTATTTTGTCACTACATAATCTCCATCATGAGCTGCTTCCAGCCGTTGAGCACTGTCTCCACTACACTGAGGGAACACAGCATCATGTTTTCCTTTTATGCAAATGACAAAAAAAGCTTTTTGAAAAAAATTCTGATCTGAAGCACTTTAAATGTCATTAGTTTGCTGAATGAGCATTAAAGTGGATTTATTTCTCCTTTCCCAGCGTGTCTCTTTTTGCAAAGCCGCTGTTTCTAGGAATCCTCTGACGAGGGTTTTTTCAGCTAATCGAGCATCTTTTCACCTTTTACCATGTTTCTATGAAATGTTGTTCCCATCAACATAACGTGCACCTTGAATGCGTAACTGTAGGTCGATAGCAAAATGTTAAACATCAGAGCAGAAGATGGTGCCGTGCCATCAATGAGAGGCCACAGTTGAAATCTGGTAATGTGGTAGAAGTCATTGCTATTTATTGATCTGGATCTGGACCCTCGCCGTCGCTAACACACAAAAACACCTTTCTTTTACTGGTTTTCACTGTCTACTGGTTTGCATTTCTGTGGAAATAAACTATGATCGTAAAAACACGCAGTTTGGTCTGATGCTTTTGTTATTTACAGGTTATGTATCACCCTTTTTTATTAATAAACATTTTAAAACCTCGAAGGCAGACTTGAGCAAAGAGGCTGCTTTTGGGACATAAAGCAACATGCATTACTCAGAAAGCATAAGTGATGTATTTCTATTACAAACCATGCAGCCTCTGTACACCTTGCATGTAGTCCACTTACTAATGAGGTTACACGCTTCAGAGGCGATGGGTGGATAACAGCCTGCCAAGCGCAAGGAGTAGCGTGACACCGTCATTAACTTGGAAAAGTGGGAGATGGAGTGCAAAAGGTTTTCTTTTGAAAGGAAGCCAGGCTCTTTTATCATAAACTGTCAGATACATGCTGCAGAGTTTTCTCTGCGTGATGTTCGAATGCTGAAGGTTGCTACTCACACAGGTGTGGCAGAGTCCTTTTATGGGTAATATTGAGGTGAATGCACGTTCTTATGTGAAATAAATCATTTAAAAACATGTAGGCCTACAATTGGGGCTCTTCAATTATGCAGTTTTCTTTTTGCTTTTTGCCTTAAAAAAAATATTTTCAACACGTTTATAGTCTGAAGGACTACTTGTTCTTTTATGTTTATACCTTTTTAAGTGGAAAATTTGACAAATTAAGATTTATTGTGCTGAATTTCATTCAAATTTCTCCCTGGATCAGCCAGACGTATTACGTGTCTTTGGAAAATTCAAACTTCCACCAGACTTTTTTTTATTAGTTACTAAATCCAACATAACACGCAGACAGGAAGCGGAACTAAGACAGAAAGATAATTCGTTAAAAACACACCGTTTCCTGGACGCATTGATAAAGGTTCACAACAACACCACAGACAATTTCTTAATCAAGCCTTGAATCCGGTGGGAGAACTGGTCACGTGTCTGACCGTGACCTCCTCCACTCCCTCAAATCCAAACTCTCTCTTTTGCAAAATGGCGGCCTATTAAATCCAGATCTCCTCCAAGCTTTTTTGACCCTGCTGCTCTGCTCGTTTAGCTGACGATGCTGTCGACACGTCTGTGGGCGGCGGCTGCTACAACTCCTACAAATACAAACACACGGACGAGACTTTTGTGGACAAATGATGATGTTGGTTAGATTTTAATCAAACCAGCTGCGGCCTCAAAACACAACTTCCAACCGGAAGCGGAGATGTCTTTTGCTTCTGTCTGTGTATGATGTCTGTTTTGATATCTTGGCAAACAACATTGTGTACTGGTTTAGTTTTTCCTTGGATGTTGTTTGGCATGTGTATTCTTTTGATGTTGCCATGTTTGTTAGTACTCTTGATTTATGTATTTTTTTTATGGTGCCAAATTGCTTTAGTTGCATATTTACCCGTTGATTGGATTATTATCGTTGTTTTTTTATATCACAATTACTGTTTACTGCTGCTTTACTCTTCAACCTTAAGATCACAGTCTACTTCACTGTATGTTCATTTACTTCTCTAAATGCAAGGGCAGCATGCTACCGTTTAACAATAACCGTTAGATTAAACTTCCTTTAATTTAAATGTATATATTCCTTCTTAAATATAAAATAATCCCATATCTCTACATTTTTGCATGTCACAAGGTGAGTCCTGCTCATAACTAGATGGCTTCTCTTCCAGATGGTGAACTTTAGGTGCATTTAATTAAAGCAGGTAATGTCCTGAAAAGCAATTAAATTAGCGAGCAATACTGTAAAAACACTAATATTCTATGTCTTTGATATTCAGTTAGCAGGGTCCTGTTATTTCAGATGTCGAGGATTTAGCCAAAGAAAAAAGGCAAGTCATTGAGATCCCGAGACACAGCGTCTCAAGATCAATTTAGTTTGACGATAGCCGAGGTCATAACCACACATGAATATATTGTACTGGCAGGGTTAAATAGGCCAATGTTTTCTATAACCTTTTAATATGTGAGTTGTCATCTTTGTCTCAGGTGCGTTGGCTCCGCTCTGCTGTATAAAACTCTGGAAAACGTGACTATCATGTTGACTGGCTGCTAAGCAACAGATGTTGCTGCACTATACTCTATATACTTTATATACTATACCGCTCGCCATTATAGGTGCACAGTGCACCGATAAGGGTAAACGGGAGACTGCTAATCATATTCCTACAGTATGTGATTTTTATTCCCTGGCGTTATGTAGCTTAATGAGTAGCTTCATCGTGTCCTTGATTGTGAAGCAGAACCTCTTTGCTGAGGCCAAGGTTTTAATAGAGCTCATATTCTGTACGTCGCAGGTTTCTGTGTTGAACTCAACCTTTCTCAGGTTTTACATTTCGTCTCTATTGTTTGGATTTGAATGCCGGTTGAAACATCTTTGAGCTCATGGTGAATAAAAAGTTCTTTAAAATAAATAGAAAATATCAAACGCTTGTGCCAGCTGATTTAAAAAAAGAAAAGAAAAGAAAAAAGGATTGGTTTGTATATTTTTTTTTCCCGGCGTACTCCTCATCCACCTTTCTGTCACTGCTACTTAAAATCTTGAACCCCCTGTGACAACGTGCAGGAGACTTTCTAAAGAGGGCCCTTTGACTTGAGTTGTGTCTTCAGGCAGAGGCTTTCTGCCACCAGGGGTACCTGGCCCCTCTTCACAAAGGAGGAACGCCAACCACGTTCTCTTCCTCCGGC
Organism: Cyclopterus lumpus; assembly: GCF_009769545.1. NCBI lineage: Eukaryota > Metazoa > Chordata > Actinopteri > Perciformes > Cyclopteridae > Cyclopterus > Cyclopterus lumpus. The sequence goes on along the minus strand of NC_046980.1, from coordinate 8,022,189 downwards.
AATACTTTCAAATATTCACAAACGCTTCAGGCGAGACGGCTTAACTCGAGTGTAGAGGGAAGGGTTTCAGGGGAGAATACACAACATTGCAGTGAGCGCTGTGTAATGGCAGAAGTACATGACCATAATTGGATCCCCTGACGGCTGTTTGACTTTTTACCTCCTCGAGGACAGGACCCCACTCACTCTGACTGTTTTAATTCACACACTAAACGCTCATTGTTATGCGTAGCCGTCCTGGTCAGTTTGCTTTTTACCGTGGCGATCACCTTTAAATGACCTACAGATCGCCCGTCACACCATTTACGAGTGCCTGCTGTCAGGGGTATTTGTCAGCTTTGCAAGATGTCAAATAAAAACAATGATGTCCTTGTGCATGTTGATGGTGCAATATTTAGTTCAGTGAAGGCTAGGTCCTGTACCCGACACATGACGGGTTAGGTCTGTACCTCTTTTTTGGACAAAAGTTTTTGAGAAAGAAATTATGGACGTGGTTTTTCTTTTCTAGTTTGGGTCAGGTTTGTTTCTTTTTTGATAAAAGACATCAACGAGCTGGCAAGCAATAAGGAGAGAAGGAGATTGTGGGATGACATGCAGCATATGTGGATTAAATATTGGCATATAATATAGTTCACCCGATTCTGGGAACACCAAAATAATACTTTGACGGACTTTGAAGTAACTGCTCACTCCGCTAAACATTAGTTGATGTTTTAATGATTTAATGAGCCTTTTGGTCCACCTACTGTATGTAGACCTGAACATATCCTTTGTTTTGACTTGATCCCGAGGTTGTTTGTGTATAATTTTTATTTTGGACTTATACACCTGTTTTTATTATATATATATATATATATTATAATTTAGCACAGATCATGTGGCCTCTGTTAATTGTCTTGAGTTAATTAGAACATTTGCATATCAAAGAAATGAGTAGCAAAATCTCCTAATTGGCTTTCAAAACTAACACACATCAACATGTGCCTGGATCTGTGATGAGGTTATTAAACATGCACTATAGATGTGTGTGTCAGTTGTTTTTGACAAGGCTTTAAACTCCAACCTTCCACTTTATTGCTTTATAGATAGACTTTCTCTGTGTCTGACAGTCTGCCCTTTTTTTTGGAAAGTATGGGCCTTTTTATTAGAACGAGTATTTCATTTTTTTAATGTCAGACCTTGTGCACTGATGCATCAGGATGTCCATGTAACATATGTGGCTGAATGACGAGGAGAGGAGAGAGCATTTGAGTGTCTGGTACTTGGTATTCTGATGATGAATAAATAGGCAAAATAAATCTGCTTTGTCGCCTATTCTATATGGTATACAAGACTTTTCCTCCAAGGAAGGATGTGGATTAGAGAAACAGATGGCTGGAGGACTGTCTGCACCAAATGAAGTCAGACAAAGCACTCAGGGACCCTCCTAAAACCTCCCTGTCTGCAACACTGGTGCTTGACAGAAACAAGTCTTAAAGGGCACAGAGTTACTTCTGTTGTTCAAGGTGCAAGACAAACTATTATGCAGCCGAAACCAATGATGAAAGCAATATTGGATATAAAAAGGACAAAAATCTAACTTTATTCAACAAAACTGAGCTCTAAGATCTGCCAACATCATCAAAGCAGTTGATTGCATTTCCTAAAACCTCAGATTGAACTTGATTGTGACTTTCAACATTTCTTTCATTTTTATTATGCTAAAAAAAAATGTTGGACCTTTTTTAAAAAAGTTATTAAAGCATAAAATTCCAGCTCTTGTGTCATTATCACCTGCGTCAAATTGAATTAAAAAAAAAAGAAAGAAAAAAAGGCAGGTAGGAAGAAAAGCTAGAGAAAAAGAGAAAACTCTTGAGTGCTGGCTCGTAAACACTGTGCGGTTGCAAAGAGCGTGTCAGAAAGCTAAGAGGGATTAAACAAACCCATTGTAGGTTTGAGTGCATCCGAGATGAATGTCGACATCCGGGGTCAAACTGACACTATACCATCCAAATAGGCCCCATGTCAGAGCTTGACGGTTCGTCTCCTTCACAATAAAAGATCTACCGGTAGTTGTGCTGGTTTGAACGGTCGGCCTGATCGACTTGACAGATATGTTATTGCAAATGTATCGACACCAGATTTTACAGCTGGCCCACAGGACTTGCTAATTGTCTCGGCTCTGAAATCAGCTTCTTTCCTTCAATTTTACCTTTTCGATTCTGCTATTGTGCATTTTTGTTTATAATCATATCTGCGATGTATTCAAGTCTTCAGTGTGTTTGAAATCTGCTAAAAACCGGATCACAGTGAAAGGTGACCTCTAACGCCAGTAATTGTCGGAGTGTTAATCTTTCAATATCTTTTATTCCAGTATTACATTTTGATTCTCAGAATCACGTTTGTGGATCAAAATTGATTCCTGACTCAGTACATACGGGAGCTTATTTCAGGATATACTCCATACATTACAAACATTTATTCATGCTAAACTAAAAAGTTCAAGTTCAACACAAAATAATAATGCTGCTATTTACATTAATAGAAGTGATAGGCTAGCTGCCTTTTTATTTCTGTACGCAACATAATATAATAAAACTGGTATTAAGAGTGATTTTTCAACAGCTCACACGCGTTTTGTCCATCAGACCGTGTGAAAAGCGCTGCGATAGACGAGGAATGGATTGGTGACGTTAAGTTATTTATATGATACCTCCCTGTTTTCACTATTAAAAACCTAACTAAGGTGGTAGCTCGCTTTAGGGAGATCACCAAGGAGCGGACAGTTGCCGAATTGCTGTTGGCTTTATTGCGTGTCATTTCCAGTAAATATCAGAAAAGGACTTTTGTTTTCTGTCGAAAAATATGTTGGAAGAAAGTCTGAAGACTGCAAGTACAACTCGCCCACATTGCAGTGGCTACGTCTCCAGTCTGATCTGGAGCGCACAGCTGTGGTTTGTTTACTAGACGCAAAGTATGTGCGAGGGCCCGTACATCGCTGCTTGCAGCTTTAATTTTAAATAGATTTTTATAGAGAGAATGTTTGACAATCAGAATCTCGATTCTCACATGAGTATCCCCACCCCGAAGTAATTAAGTAAAGCACAGAGCTGTAAACGTCTTGCACAGTCCACAGTCTCAAGCTTCAAGCTTCAAAACTGCATTTATGAACCTTAACGCGTCTCTTTTTTGAAGACAATGCAGCTAAACTCACCCACACAGCCGCCCACAGGCGGCGAAGATCACACGGGCTCAGATTACAGACATCCAGACAGGAACAACATGCAGAGGAAGAACACCAAAAGACAGGCGGCATAAGCACATCGACGAGGGCTAGCTTAAACCAAGCATGGTTCACATCTACATGCCAAAGAACGGGCTGATAGGAATACACCAATGAAGGGAAGGAAAGTAATTAAATGAGTCATCAATCCATATACTTTAATACAGAATAACATTGTTTTGCCAGAATTAATTTAGGTGAGATTCAGAATTACCCTCATATCACAGCCTGTCAGTCCATTTTGAATGCAGAGCACAGCCAGCTGGCTTTCTAATGTTAATTAAGTGCACGATTCTTTGATTAGTTGAAGAAGAGATAAGTGCCTCGCTCTCTCACGAATGTTTTTTCTTTGTAGGGTGATTTATTTTCCGTTCCTTATCGTTCATTCAGATATTTTGACATTTTGTGACATGAAATGAGTCCCACTTATAAGAAGCTGAGCCCTTCAGGACTACTTCTGGTTGAGTTTTTTTATGAATTTTAAGACGAGAAATGATGACGTTCTTGTTAGTCTTCGATAACACATTTCTTCTTCCTCTTTCTTTCCTTGGGCCATTTTCAGACGTTGTTTCTAAATGTGTACACTGTGAGGACCAATTATTTTTTCCTCGTTTTAATTCTTTTTTTAAGCATATGGGTGGAAAGCATGTCAGTCACGGCTGCAACTAGGATTTTTCATTATCGATTAAGCTGACAACTATTTCATTCAATTATTTAATTAAACTTATTTGATTAGACTTATTGATTAAATGATTAATTGTACTCACAAATATGTGAGAGGGATAACTATTTAAGTGATTTTATAATCCAAATATGTATTCTTTTTTATTACAAATTTCATTTGACTAATTTAGGACAACTTTTATTCATTAAAATAAGCCTCAAGCTTATTTTCTGGTCCGCTTATATAAACACGAGATCAATTTTAATCAATTTTGAGATATTTAATTCCGATACATTTCACAAAAAATAGACCGCTAAGAAAATTATATAAATGCATTTTTTTTTTTATTAACATTTTGAAGAAAAACAGTGAACATAACCAGAGGTAACGTGAAAGAAAAAAACATTTGTAAGTCTCCATTGATTGATTTTTGTCAATACACTATATGTCAGCCTTGACAGGGGGATGTCAGCAGACTGCGGCGCTGACAAAGATGAGTTGTTACTGTCAAAGGTAGAGAGTGTGTGCTCGTCTCATCCGGCACCTTGAGAAGAAAAAAGTCCTCCTCATTGAGAAGCTGCTTTAAAACTGTGCACACTGTGTATGATTGATCCATCAGCTTTAGCAAAAAGAAACATTCCTTTTCACAAGAGGCTCAGCGAGCCCTCCTCCGGCCTCCCTTGTGTTGTTCATCTTCCCACCCTGCTGATATAAACTGCATGACCTTACACCACGTTCATCCCACTATAAAAAAACAACAACAACAACCTTTCTTTGATTTCATTTTGACATCCACTCATCTGGATGCAACACAATGACGACCAGTAAACAAGATGGCAAATGACAAAAAAAACAAAAGTCCACTTGAAAAGAGAACCGTCTTGATTGAAAATGTTCTATCGGAAAAAACAACAATATTATAAACAAAGACATCATTTGAAGATTGTATTGCTGCTGCGTCTGCGGACGTGTGCTTGGATTGGGGCACCCATGATATGTTAGGACCTTTTTTTGGTACAGCATGGTGTTTATCATTAAGTACATTTACTCAAGTACTACTGGCCAAGTACAATTTATATTCTTCTTTCTACTATTTGACTCTATAAGTTGATGAAATGCAATTCATTGTATATGTATTGTATAGAGAAAATGTAACCAACAGTATAACATTAATAAAAGTACCTCTGTCTGCAGCCATAGACAACATTAAAATGCATATGACATGTTACTGCATCATTAATGACAATTTACTATTTTAATATATGATAATGTAACAACTATAGTGCCCCTTTGGCTGCATAGTGAGTACTTTCATCATTTAAGTACATTGTATTGATTATTAACATATGAACATTTACTTATGCAAGATTTTTTTCTGCAGGACTTTTTCTTGTAACTGAGTTTTATAAATCAACGTATTAGTACATGCACTCAAGAAATATACGCTCGCACAAAAATAAATGCACATTCGACCATTTCTGTTCCAACCTGGAGCCCTGCCTTGGATCCACCTTGTAATTGTAAAGAAGTGACAAACCACATGGAGCCACGTACTCTATTGTATATCTGAAAGGAAACAAGGTCATGGCTGCTCATTCGTGTTTAGTTTCATGAGTTTTGACCATCTTGTGCCCCTTTATTGACTCTCTTTAAGCCAAAAAAGCTCCCTGGATTCTTTTTATCCACATAACACTGAAGAGATAAATCCGACCTTGAAACTTTGGATAAAGCAGCACATGCCTTCAAACACTTTACTTTTTCTGCATGTTCTATTCTTTTTTGGACGTTCCTCCTCTGTCTTTCTCTCGTCGTGTGCCCCGGCTCGGTTGGAGAGATTGGGAGGAGATTCATGTCCCAGGGGAGGTATTTGTCAGTAACGGATCAGCCGGTGCTGCTGCGGTGGCAGCTATCTCCATCACCTCTGTGGGATGTTACCTCCCCCGCTTGGATCAACTCCCTATGTCTGGCTAAGTGGGGTCTGGAAACACATCTGTTGCCTGAGAGACCCTCAAACAACTGGGGACTCGTTGGCGGTCTATAGTTAAAGCTCTGCAGAGACTTGGCTCATAGCTCACAACGAGTGTAGGTTGGCCTCGAGGCTCACGGAGCAAGAAATGGGAAAGAAAGCTCAGAAATCAGAGTCCTTTATGTGATGCACAAAGACATTGTGGGATATACTGACACATTCAACTCGTCAAATACCAGCACATGGTCAGTGGCCTTAGGCCTGCTCGGCTCGTTACATGCCTAGAGTTTAAAAAAAAGAAGAGATTTCCAACATAAGTTTACTGGTTTGGCTTAAAATAAGTATTCTTGCTTAACTCATATACAAATGAGAAATGAGATGAATCTTTTATAATCATTTCATACTTTTAATGCTCAGATCATGGCACACAGGACCAGGGTTAGGTTGAAATGTGCACCCCGATGAGAAGTTGTTCTCACTCTTTATACCTGGGCTCGGTCATCATCCTTTTGGTTGCCTGCACGTCTTTGTGCAAAGGACAAAGTGCTGATTAGCCATCTGATGGGCAGAGACTCCTTAGTTTAGGCAATCAGACCAGTATTCATTCATTCTGAGGTTACACGATCAGATTCAGCAGGATCAAACATCGGGGAATTTAACATGATTACATTGTGCATGATCCGAGGAATTTCAGTCAGTTTGAGTCCGTATGTTTCATATTGAATGTCTCGCTGTGTCGGTATCAGCCGCTGACCAAGCTTTGGGAGAGAGAATGGGTTGTGTAAGATTCGTGTTCAAAGCTCCGGGTCCCGTGGCCGCAGGAAATTCAGGATTCGAGTTAAAGTTTAACAATATTTAATGGCAAAGATAATACTCATGTAGCGTTCACGATCGTGGGGCCAGAAAGGAGGAACTCTCCACAGACGGAGTGCAGCTCCCAGGGAGCCACAGACCGGGGCTGTCTCGAGTCTCCAGACCAGTAGAACCATGTCCCCAGAACAAATGCTCGGTCGTTAGTATGGTCATGCAAATGAATTCACACCTAAAGGTTAGTTCCATTGGTCAGTTCAAAGGATGCCGCAGTTCTGTTCGCTACGCCAATTAGTAAAGAGGCGAGGTCAAAGCTCACTCTTCCGGTCAAGGACAGGAAGTTCCCCTTCACAGTAAAACCCTATTATCCTGCCTTCAGAATAAAAGCAACACATTAGGTTTCAATCGGCATCCATTTTAACTATTGTCTAAACAATAAAACATTCATTCATTCTCATGCATCATACAGTTAATAATTACATTTGTCATTAAAACAGAATAATAAAACAGTGATCCTCTCTTATGTTTCATAATACATTCCTCCAGAATATTCCTCATAATATCCCAAATTAATTATCATATCTTTCTTTATGTATTAATTTAAAACATAAACTTCTTTTATCTACATGTGCAAATATATATAAAATCCACTACAACCTAACAGTTGGCTATGCATCCTCCCTCCCTTCCTGTCTGCGGAGCCCTAGATGCACAATCCTCTTCAATCTCACAACACGTAATAGACTTGTCCAATATTTAGGACACCTTCGTGTCAGCCCCGGCACACATTAACACACTCCGACACAGCCTCTATGGCACTCCCATAATCTCCTGACTGAGACCGGAGAACAAGGTGTCCTGTGATGGACAGACACAATCATAGTGTTTTCTTGCCAGTACACATCTGTCAAGTGCCTATTTTCTATTTTTTCAGACGCATCAGGAAACAGGATACAGGTTCTCAGCTTTGCCGGGGAACTATATTATCTCGTGTCCTTATTGACAGTGTAGATGCTTTGAATGCACATCATGAATATACACCTACTTTTCTTTTTTTTCAGGTTTCACTGAGTCCCATATATTTATAAATCAACTTCTCCACTAAAAAAAACTCACATATTTAATGAGTTGCAGACATTGGGGGAGGAGATCACAAAAACAGAGCTATACAGACGGTTGAAAATCAAAAAGTTGTCGAGATCAAAAGGTTTTCACACAGAAGGCTCCAGAAAAGCTTCCCTCATTAGCTCGGCAGGTGTAGAAACTTAGCTCCCAACTGCAACCCTCTAATGTGAAGGATTTGACCGTGATCTTTCAGGGCCCAGCAGACATGAATCTAAACATGCTTGAACCGGGCTTTGGCTGTAATGAAAGTCTGCCTCCCTGGAGGACAGCATATAACACGAGATGGAAGGGGAGCAAATGACTCAAGGAAAATCACTCTCACTTCAATGGCCTGAATAAGTGGAACGCGGAGATTCTAAGAGTTTGTGCATCCTTGAAGGAAGACCTTTTGAATATATTTCTTCAGACATGCAGACCTTGTATAAAACCATCTTGTAAACGGAGAGAGACCTTGGCTGGCCCCTCGTTCACTGAGCCCAGTGCTCGAAGAGCCTCCTACTGCTCATTTATATTCCTTTACAATGGGATATTATGGTGGCAGAGAACCTAGCATTAAGGCTATTTATACACTGATAATGCTTAAAATAGTGTGGCAAAGAGATTCATTGAGTTAGATAGCCCATGACAAAATAAATATATATATATGTTGTGTTGCTCTTTTTTGAAGATTATTTAGGAGCTGTTCAGGCCAGACGGACAGTGACTCTTTTTATTTAAGCTTTTCTGAGGTCAAGTTTCAATTACATGGCAGCAACGACAACTAAAAAGAAAAACGCATCCAGGCCACCACAGTGGTCCAAAGCAAGAGAGGGGGCGGCGTACTTTTCCTGTTTAGTACTCCGGTGATTTCTTGTGTATTTGTTTCAGAAAAGTCGTACATCACATTCAGTTTTCAATTATTCTGAACTTCAAGCTCACAGCTTGAAGACCAAGCTTTAGAGAACAGCTGGACGTCCTCCCCTGTGCGAGACAGGTGTCACAAACAGCGTAGTAAATGCAGTTCACTTGTCAGGATGAATGCATATCTTCTATAACAGTCCATGAACACGTTCGCTTGCTTTTCAATGAATGCGAACATTTTGAATTCAACTCGGGGGGGGAAGGGGGGGTACAAAAAGCTGAAATTGGTTCCAGGGGAAATGACTCTTAATTTGTGATATTCAGTTGCTCTCGCTTGCCGTTTCACCCCAGATAGCCTATTTAGAAATTTAAGGCAGACTTTCTCAGTTGTCGCATTGGCCTTAGCCTCCCACATTTTTGTCAATTACCCAGCAATGGTCTTGGACAGATTGGAAAGGTTGGGGTGATGTAGACTGACGCGTGGCGTAAAGTGCCCTCACAGAAATGGCACAGAGGTAGAAAAGTGTCAACTCCATCAGGCAGCGGAGGAAATCCCTATCAAGTCAGTTTAAGAGGTCTCCACATCTTCCTCGTCTGCATGTTGAGTGACGGAGGACTCACTCAGTCACAGTGACTCATTGGTATGACCTTCCCCATCCAGGTCAAAATGACTCTCCCTTCCAACCTCCTTTCTTTCTGTCTTTTCTGCGTCTGTCCCGGTCATTCCCTGGAGTGCGACTGTCGCATTGCAGTAGATGTTATGACATTAGGAGTGAGTTGGAAGTAGAACAGCTTGAGATTGTCACTCGGTCACATGCGGAGTTTAAGTTTACCTGCAACCTTTTTAATCATTGATTATTTGCGTTTTTTCAAGCAGAAGTGCAACAACATTCTCTGGCTTCTCTTTTAGATGTGTGGATTTTCTTAGATATCTTTGAGACTGATGATCAGGGGAAAAAAAAAGGTATTTAAAGACTTCACTTGTCTCTTTTAAGTGTTTTATAGACTAAACGATTAATCAAGCAATTGAATTATTAACTAACTTTTCCCAACTGGTTTGACTCTGATGACCACAGAATTGGTAGTTTCTCTGAATGGCTTTTCTTTCTGTTCAGAGAAAATCTTTCTCTTTTCTAGGCAAATTTTTTTATTTTTTTTAATCCAAATTGTTATGATGCCATTAGGTTGAAATAGGCACCCAACATCATTATGGTGCTCAAGCAAAGAATTGATCAAGCAAACATTTGCTTCAATTTTTTAAAATGCGAGTATTTTCCACATTTCTCTCTTTCGATATCATTGTGAACTGTAGCGTTGAAACAATTTAATCAATCGAGTAAAGTAAGCGTCAAATTATCACATCGTCATAATCTCTCTGCTGATGAGGACAAATCTACATTTGAAGAAGTTGAATTAACGCTCAGTGATGTAAGTGCCTTTTGAGTCGTTTTACACGTTGGTAGCTGTACTACTGGTTGTTGCTTTCAATAGCGTCAAAAGTCTAAAGCCTTCCTCGTTGTATTACTTTATTTCTCCATTACATTGGTTATCCACTTTCACCTCACTGCCTATCGTCCTCCCTCCGGCTCTGACTGTAACTCTTTGACGTCGCTGTGGCGGCCCTAACAGCAGTGGGCAGGAGGAAAAGGTTAGCTGTCGACTGCAGCTCTTTAATACTTTGTCCTCATGCTATGATTGTGTTTTCTGCTTTTGTCTCCACTGTAGGTGCGAGTCTGTGGAGGAACGGCGGGACTCTGAACTGATGCAGAGAGACGAGGCGAAGTTCTCTCTCTGAAATATTTATCAGCACAGGCCTGGGAACAACTTCTTCCTAACTTTCACACTCATCCACTCCCGCAAAGGGCAAAGGGGCGATGTAGCCGCCACATGTGCATTAAATGCTGTCTTCCAATCCAGCAACTCTATTCGCTCTGTCGTCTTTTGGAATCATTTGTCTCTGCAGAAAAAGTGCAACTAAAAGGAAATTAGCTCCTCTAAACTTCAACGCGAGCAAATAGTGTGATTCATTTGAAGTAAAATGTTCTGATTGGTCTGGTTTACCCCTCTCTAAAGTGTATGTCTGCAAAAAAATGTGTTCCCCTGAAGAGGGGACTTCACAGAGCAGCATTTATTTTCCTATAACTCCAGTGAATGAATCTAAATGTACAATATATCCTTAGGGCTGTCTCATTTACTGCAATATTGCGACACCCTGCTCTTGGCAAGTCAACTGCTGAGGATTGCAAACAACCCCAACAACAGCTGTGTTCACATTTTAAAATGATTTGCAATGTAAGCACTGTATATTTACTCTGTATTACTACTAAACGCCAGCAGCATGACGAGGCTCTGAGCGTCATGACGAGCCTCTGAGCGCTGCACGTTTGATCTTTTTTATTTTGGATCGCAGAGCGGAAAAGTGTTAAACTTTTGGTAAAAATGCTGCACTCACTTTTTACCCAGTCGTCCAATCACAATTTAGGCTGTCAGGGCTGAACAAAAACAACAATAGAGGAGAAATGAAGGCTCTTATGCCCGTGGTTTTGTCCTCTCTTCCTATGTGCTTCAGCCTTCTCTTCAACCAGAGCAAATACTTTACCTTGTGCCGACATTTTCACTGCGGATATTCTGTATTATAGCAACCAAAGCATTACAGTTGAAAACAACGCTGTCTTGTTGCCCTTCTGTGATCTTCCTTTAACAATAAACTAGTATGCTATATTTCATTTGTTTTAAAACCACAATAAAACACGCTGTTGATTTAATCACTATTACCGCAAAGGAAACCAGGACAGCCCTATATATCCTACATATACAGGAGAGCATATTTATACTATATTATATATATATTATTTATATTACTGATTCAGAAAGTTTGGCAAATCTTCCTGAATTATTTTTGTAATGATTCATTAATCAAAAGAGTATCCTGTCATTTTCCTGTTTAACTGATTCAAATCTATAAAATGTCAGAAAATAGTGAACAAATTGATCCAAATATCCAAAATATAAATGTTCCCTCTGCAGAAGACATACGGTCTAATAGTTGCCGCTTATTGTCGTTTAATGTGTGGATCATTTCTTCAATCCTTAAATTATAGATTTTTATTTTTAAACAAAATGTAGGTCAATACTGAAATGCTGTCTCTTTCACTGAACCTATGGAGAAAAATTCAGATTGTTTATATTATTCAACTAACTATATCATAAATATCTTTGGGTTTTAGCACATAAAACAATAAAAAGCAGCAAATCCTTACAGAAGCCAGAATCAAGAAATGTATGATGAATAAATATTTGCTATACCATTCATGCCACATTCTAACAACACAAGTGAGAGTAACTCAAAGGGTGCTGCTCCACTTGCATGAAGTGAAATTCCATTTAAATCATGCAATTCCATTTCAAAGTTTATAAAATGTTAATTAAAATGGTGAATAATTAATTAGATAATCGTCTTTCCCTCAGTAAAGAGAAGTATTCCAAAAAAACATCAATACGGTTTTGAGATACTGGCTTTTGCTCTGTTGCCTGTCAAACATCAGTTAGAAAACAAAAAAAGATGAAATATTCATGAAATACAATTGTTTTACTCAGTTATCTTCCAATATGTTGGCGTTCACATGATGCTTAAGGCACTTTAAAAGATTTTGTTACACAATTAAATTGCCTATGTGTAGGCTAATAAAAAAAGATAACAGTAATGAGCTGCCAAATTACTTAAAATAATAAATGCAGATGTAACTCATGTTAACAAATGTGAGCAAATCAAATTCATGCATTTGTCATAATTGACGAGAAAAGTAGCTCATACTAGGGCCGTGCAAAAATAGTGGTTTATATTATTGCATTTTACTAAATGTATCGATATGTCAGAAAATACTATTGATTTTACAAAGCAAATTATAATTCAGTTTCAAACGGATTTAAAATGTCCTTTGAATTGCCTCGAATCCCTGTGTGTCAAACAACCTCCTCCTCCGCTGCTGTTATGCTAGATGTCGCTGCCTATTGCCTTCCAAGCCGAGACCGGTGACCTTCCGACCTGTCACATGATCCGACCAAAATCACAACATGGCGTCTCACAAGCAACTATAAATAGCAACTAAAATTCAGCGAGGTCCACTTAGAGAGAATTTCCTCATCCAAAGGTCCGGAACATCACAATAATTGGTGTAATTGGTCGGTATTTTTCCTGGGCCGCTGAACGAGAGCCGTAGAGGCTAGAAAAGCTGCGCCGGTTAAATAGAAGCGATCCATGAAAATTTAGTTTTTAAATTATATTTTTCCAGACACCCAAAAAAGCAGTACCATTTATATTACAGACGGATATTTACACACTAAAAATCATGAATAAAAAATGTTGATTTATTTTAGAAAATCTATCTAATAGTTACTTATGTTCACTGCAATAGAAAACAACGGTGTATAAAGACACATTCCTTGTAACATGCTTGCATATATTCTATTAACTAATATGAAGACCAATACATCCATCCCATAATCCTATGTACGTCCAGCCTGTCAAACACGGCGCACTGTGGGTTTGAAGTCAGAAATGGTGCATTTTAACAAGCAAAATAAAATATATATTGCTGCACTTGTGTTAATTTATGCTAGAGGGCTAAAGTTCTAGTGCGAATTTGGTTAGTTTTGCTCCAAACATTTTATAGTTTGAAGAAATGAGTCTAATGTTACCCAGAAGCATGTCATTAAAAGTCTGCAGAAATAAGTCCTGAACCAATTCAAAGAAAGAGAACATCTCTAATGCCCTCACTCTGTTATTTCCTGCAGGCTCCCTGTGGGGCCAGGTGGAGGAGCGGAGTCTGTGGAGCAGCCGGCAGCTCGGGGAGCCGAGTCCGGCCGCTCTGCTGCGCTCGCTGGTCTACCTGAACACCAAATACACCTGAACACCTTCGCATTTTTTGTTTTGTTTTATACTATTCATTGTTTATTTCTTTGGTATTTTTAAAAAATGTTATTTATGTGGTTAAAAGTCCCCGTTTTCTACTTTTTTTGTGTTTTATTTGAATTTCTGTTTCAATAAATTGAGTTTCTGAAGTGTGAAAAATCAATTGAGGCAATATTTAGTTATTTTTTTCTTTCTCATTACATTACATTACATGTCATTTAGCTGACGCTTTTATCCAAAGCGACTTACAATAAGTGCATTAAACCATGAGTCCAAACTCAGAACAACAAGAATCAAGCAAGTACAATTTCTTCAATAACGTCAAACTACAGTACTATCCGTAAGTGCCATTTAAGTGCTACTAAAGTGCCAAACTACAAAGTGCTATCGGTAAGGGACATTTAAGTGCTACTAAAGTGCTACTACGGCTCTACCTTCCATATTCAAGGTATAGTCGAAAAATATGTGTTTTTAGTTTGCGACGGAAGATGTAGAGACTTTCTGCTATCCTGATGTCAATGGGGAGCTTGTTCCACCAATGAGGAGCCAGGACAGCAAACAGTCGTGATTTTGTTGAGTGTTTAGCTCGAAGTGAAGGAGCTACGAGCCGATTGGCAGAAGCCGAGCGAAGTGAACGGGCTGGGGTGTGAGGTTTGACCATGTCCTGGATGTAGACCGGACCCGATCTGTTCGCAGCACGGTACGCAAATACCAATGTTTTGAAGCGGATGCGGGCGGCCACTGGTAACCAGTGAAGGTCGCGGAGGAGCGTAGTAGTGTGGGTAAATTTCGGGAGGTTGAAGACCAGTCGAGCAGCTGCATTCTGGATGAGCTGTAGAGGTCGAATAACATTAGCAGGTAGACCTGCCAGGAGGGAGTTGCAATAGTCCAGCCGTGAGATGACCAGAGCCTGGACCAGAACCTGTGCCGCCTTCTGAGTGAGAAGAGGTCGTATTCTCCTGATGTTGTACAGCATGTACCTACAGGAGCGTGTTATTGCGGCAATGTTGGCAGTCAGGGAGAGTTGACTATCGAGTGTCACACCGAGGTTCCTGGCAGTCAGAGTCGGAGCCAGCACTGAGTTGTTGAAGTTAATTGTCAGGTCGTGGGTGGGAGAGCCTTTTCCTGGAAGGAGGAGAAGTTCAGTCTTGTCCGGGTTAATTTTCAAGTGGTGTGCGGACATCCACTGAGAGATGTCGGTCAGACAGGCAGAGATTCGTGCTGCTACTTGTGTTTCAGATTGGGGAAACGAGAGGATCAGTTGGGTGTCGTCAGCATAGCTGTGGTAGGTGAAGCTATGCGAGCGAATTACAGAGCCGAGAGAGTTGGTGTACAGAGAGAAGAGAAGAGGACCAAGGACTGAACCCTGAGGGACCCCAGTAGTCAGAGGACAAGGCTCAGACACAGATCCTCTCCAGGTTACCCGGTAAGAGCGGTCGGTGAGGTAGGATGAGATTTCTCCAAATCTTCCTCCGTCAATTATGTGTTCATTCAAATAGGAAAAATATTCTTGATGTATGAGTTTGACCATTTAACGCAATGTTTTACATTTCTCACAGATTAAATGAGATTTCTCCTGACTTAAAATGACCTCAGAGAAAACACTATTTCATCTAAAGATCAATTGTTCCTGTTATTTTGTCCACTCGTCTGTAAGTGCAGTGTAATATTTCAGGAAGATTCAGAGGGAGAATCTGATCTAGATTTCTGACACCGGATCAGCCCCAAAACCTTTTTAAAACAGCCCTGGATCAGGAGACCCTGTTTAACCTTGCGGATTCATTTTGTCCTTATTATTGTTTTTCTTTACCCCTGCTGGACTCGAGAGGCAGCGATCGGACCTCCAGTGGACGCTGTGTCTGGCTTTGATGCCTAACGTGAATGTAGTTTGTAAATACTGAAAGTGAGTGGTTGTCATTCTTATGCTTGTGCGTGTGGACTAACCTGCTGATACGGTCATGTTAAATAAATGATTTCATTTTCTAACCAGACTCTTCAATGATGCTGTTTTCTCTCATAATCTGTTGTCAAAATGCTGACATGGACATTAAAGAAAAAAGAAAAGAGAAATTTACACTTTTATTTATCCCCGTGGGGAAATTCTTCAATGCATTTGACCCATCCTTAGTTATTAAGGAGCAGTGGGCTGCAGTGAAGCGCCCTCTTGTCACTTCCTCAGCCTCTGTGACCATCTTTTGTGTTTAATTAAATAGTTAACTTCAGATGACAGCCTCCTACTTTAATTACCACACTGCGAAACTCATCTAATACCAATTCTCTCTCGTCGATAATTTAATGCTTTGCCAGTTAACTCTGCTTGCCTTGTGTTTTTACCTTTTGTTCTAATGAGTGGAGTACGGGTGGGAGGGAGAGGGGGACACTAGTCAGGCATAAGCCACTTTACCCCAGCTCAGCCTCGCCCTCGGGGACTGCAAACACGGCTGTTGTCGGCCACCCGAACTTAAGCGGAGGGACAGATGGGGAGCAGAGCACAAGCGAGCAATAATTCTAACATAATGATGTGTGAAGAGAGGGAGCGATGGGGAGGACGGGAAACCGTGAGACAATAAGAGATAGAGACCAAGAGGGGTATTGTCAGGGGAGGCAAGATAACAGCTTCACAATCCACTTCAAAAGAATAATTTGGGAGTCACTGTTGGACAGAACACAGCTCCCTGACAAATTATTGATACCCAGAAAAGACAGTTTTGCTCTAAACCTGGGAAGTAATGTGCTGTTGTTGCAACATCGCTCAACCAAGGGAGTTTAACTTGGGGCTAGACATCTATTACTGGCTCAGATAATGTACCTTGCAACTGTTCTGGCTAATTATAACCAAACTATTACTTTTAAATTACCAGCGAGGTAATGAGATGGTTGTAGCGAGCAGTGCTTTGGCTGTCGAAGTGATTCTCAGAATGTGTGGGAGACACGGAGGGCTTAACACGTTACACTCTTCAAATGTTGTAAGAGATAACTGAACAAGAATTAGCTTTTGTGGATTTAAAAAATCACAGCAGTCATTTATTCTGCAGTGTATCAACATATCCCTGTTGCGGATTTTTCTTTTTTGGCAGATAGTTTTTTCCCTCTTGTAAGGGAGACTGTGCTGCATTGGAAATGTGTAATTCATCACTTTCTTTCCTTTCTGCAAAACAGGTCACCAATGCCCACATTCAATTTAGGGGAATACACAGCTTCTTCTTGAGAGCAAAAGTGTGAGAAATGGATTAAAAAGCCTCTTCTCAAACACAAGATGCACATGTTAACGTGTGTAGCTTACGGTACTATCAACCACTCCTTAAAGGGTAACTTCAGCCCAGGGCCGAGCCGACCTCGAGCACCTCCACTTCCAAAGCGTCTGTCTGCTCTCCTCCCAGCTGTAGACTCCTAGCGGTGAGGAGCAAGGATCCAGTGCTCCCGCCGTAACCAGTGTAATGTTTTGTCTGAAACTTACAGCATTAGTCTCAGTCCTTTAGCATGTAAACATTAGCGAGACACGGCGTTTTCAACCAGCTCTTGTAGCCAATGTAAGAACGTAAGCTTGATGGAGCATTCTCCAAAGACAGGTGTCATTTCTTTAGACTGAGATGTTCCTGGAACCCAGAAAATGTATTAAAAATGCTTGTTATATAAAATCACAGCTGTTAAAACCTATGAAGTATCAGGACTGCAAGATAAATGCAGCCTTCGTTTTTTTACGCCACTGCAGACTAACACAAGTTAGTCTATCAGTTTATCAGGACTAGGGATGTTGATTTCTGTTTCTGACCAGGACTCCCTGGAAGAAGAGAGCTTGTTTCTAAATGGAACCTTCCTGGCTAAATAAAGGATACGTGAATAATAAATAAGTTGACAGCTACATATCAGACTAGTCTAGTTGAGTTGAGCTCCAGTACTGTGCAGTGATTCCTTGAAACCAACCGAGCTCATTAACAGTGTGTTCACTGCCGCGAGTCGGGAGAAAGTCTGTTCCTCTGTGTTTAAAAACTGGCAGGGTTTCTGACACGTAGCTGTTATCATTTCTAATAATACGGTAAGCCTCTGTATCTTTCGCTCCCACGATAATCTGACAGGTGGCTGGCGAGGTGAAACAAAGCTTTGCAGAGCTCCAAAAAGCAGGGGGAGAGCTCTTTGAGAGCCTCCAGCTTTTGCCACTAGCTGGCAAGAAGACTGCGTCGGTCCTCTCCGTCAGCCAAGTCGCAGAGTGTTTCTTTGACCCCGAAGGGAGCGGGTATCCTTGTTGACGACGTTGGACCATCTGGTTGTGCAGTCTCTGAGGAGAAACCACGTACTTCCTGCAGCTTCTGTTTCTAAACATCCTCGCAAGAGTTCTTGCCGTGTCCAGCAGTCTCTTTCCACCGTTCTCTTTCCACCGGTCTCCTCTTGCATGAGGATCACAGCCGGCTGTAGCTCCAGTTCATCCGACAGTCTATTTGTTTTTGTAATGTATGTGAAATTAAAGCTGAATGTCAGGCGCCTTTTTGCCAGGGAGCCTGGCCTTGTTTATGTGCATTCAATATGTGCTCTCAATGTGTATTTGGCGCCGGTGTTTTTCACATGATGATACAGTTAATACATCATAGAGAGAAAATGTCTGTCAGTCCATGGGGCTATGATTGAGTTGTGGTAATATTGGGGAAAAACATAATATTAGTCACTCGGGTTTTTCAATTTGTCACATTGTCATCGGTCGTTACTGAGAAGTAAATAAGTTGATTATTATTTGTCAGTAGGTATTTATTAGTTATACGAGGACGAAGGAGGACTAAATGAACACTGACGTGTGCACAGGCCACTGTAAAGCCTTGGTGAGGGTTCAGCAAAGGTTTAGGTCAGTTAAATTGGAAATAACTCAAGGCAGGGGAAACCGTGTTGTGATGTTTGTTGGTGAGTTTTCTTTCAGTGAGAAAAATTGTCTCTTTGGAAGCAATTTATTTGAAGGACGTCAGTTACTACTTGACCAAAAGCAGCACACCCGTCTGCCAAGACTCCAACTCTCTGGTATCAACAGCTGCTCGTTTAATGGACTCACACTAATAGATGGAGAAAGATAACAATAATAAGGAGGTGATCAAATATGGCTGCCAGCATTTCTAAAGCTCAATGATGAACTAGTTCTGTCTTGTTTGTTGAAAGCAACATGTAATTGTAATGTATGTTTATTGTAACTATTCCTTTACCTGAAGAGTTATCACTGAGATAAGATACAAAAACGAATGGTCTGTAGACAGAAAACAGTATTTGCAGTGCATCCACTTCAGTGTGCCCATGTATTCAGTTATTCTGTATTTATCTTCTAGAGTGACGTGGTATTTTGTTGTCCCAGTTTCCCATGGGCTGCTAGTTTCATATTCAAAACTGCATAAAGGGAAAGAAGAGTTGTGATAAAGGTGACGTGATGGATGGATTTTCCCATGTGGCTGTGCTTTAGATGTATGCTTTTCTCGATTTTGTATTTCCTGACCAGTCCCACTGAACCGCAGAAAAACATACAGTCCAGACAGTTTTAGTCAAACATTTACTATAAACAAATATTTATAATGCGAGAGAAAGTATGTTGTTAAAAAAATCATTGTAGTTATTGGGCTGCATAAATAACAATATTGTGGCTTCTTAATTAAGATTTTTTTTACAACGCCTGGTGGTTTATTGACCGGATTAAACCAATTCGGACTGTTTTCATGAGACCATACCAATTATTAGATTCCATAAATACCACATTGGAGACGTAAAAACATTGCAATTATTACTGGAACAGTAGTGTTCCAAGTTCTGCCTTTTCTACCTCTATGTGCTCTTTTACACCTTGTCACAGATTTTTTTTGGGGTGCTTTGTAATAAAAAACACTTTTCAAAATATGAAAGGTAGCAGATGTACAGAGAAGTTCAAGTTACATCCTTGGCCATTTCAATATTTGCATTTAAATGACCACATGAGAATATCAACACTGGGCTTTTATGTTTTGAAACATGTCTTTTTTTTTTTTTTTTTTTTGCCAAAGTTAAAACATTTCTGGGTATGTACAATTTTAGATATTCAAATACAAACCACACTCTCACAGGCCTGATGAAGCAGATTAGCATTTGTGTTTGAGTTCTCTCGTCCCCGTATTAACAGGAAACACTTCAGTCACAGACACAGAGGTCAGTGAAGTGCACAAGCAGACATGATGTGCAGCAGGAGTGAACGCCATCAGAATTTGAATTGATTGGACATAATGGAAAGTCAATTAATATCATCCACAAGCTAAAAGAGGTTAAACCACAAGATCGGGCATTCTAATCAAAAGGTCATCAGGTGACTCATCTGGCTCCGTCAATATGTGGATAATCACCTTTTAACATTGTCTCACACAAATTCTGAAAATGTACACAATCTTCTGCATTTCTGCTCAGCATAAAAAGGCACGACCAAAGTCCAGTGACATAACCGTCATTGTCAAAGAATTTTTTTTTTGCATTCCTGCTTTGGAAATTAATC
Organism: Cyclopterus lumpus; assembly: GCF_009769545.1. Lineage (NCBI taxonomy): Eukaryota > Metazoa > Chordata > Actinopteri > Perciformes > Cyclopteridae > Cyclopterus > Cyclopterus lumpus. The sequence goes on along the minus strand of NC_046980.1, from coordinate 8,002,126 downwards.
AATCACAGCATCTGCTGGAAGCAACAATCTATAAGTTGGTGTTATAAAGGATTTTGTAAGGGACAAATGTCGCAACTTGCTGCAGGGTTGTCATTGCAAGTTGCATGGTGGCAAAGAAAAAAGAAAAAATGTTTTTTAGACTTCTTTGCCATGTTTCATGCTTTCACACTGGTTCCCACCATGGCTATTAATGTCTATTCAGATGCACCTTTCCCCATCTGTGCCATTTATAATTAATATCCAATATCCATGTAAATAGGTCACTGCTTTATTGCTTTATTCCTTAAAGTGAAAGCAGGTTAGTGTTTGATTGATTTAGAAATAGTCATTTGTGATAATAGCTATAATCTTAAATTACTATGACACAATGGGACGTGTTACATGACACTGAATCCCATCTTAAAAGGATGTCAGAACAGGTAACACATCAGTTCTTGCGCAATGTACACATCAATTATTTAGATACTATACTTCAACTTGACATATCCAGTTAATCCAGGTACATCAATCAACAATCCTCTTTTTCTTTAGCTCATTGAACCAATTCACTAACAAAGACCACGCCAATAGCGATATGAGTTTACAGTTGGTTTATTGTGAGATAAATGAATGAAGGGATCGAGGGATGATTATCAGCTGGAACGAGAAGGCCAGAGGGGGTCGTGAAGAGAGGGATGGAGGAGTGCGATGGGAGACTGCTGGCATCCGGTGGTTGGAGGGAACGGCGGGGGTGGAGACTCACGGGTGGGGGCCGTCTCTTCTGAGGCTCTGGCGGTGCAGAGTCCCCCGTTGTTCCTGTAGCCCTGTAGGAGAGAGAGGGAGAGAAATGGGAAGACAAGAACGGGGTTGGGAGGGAGATGTCAGAACGGAGTCGAAGGGGGAGTGAACTGGTACTTAGGGCTCGGATGATTGGCTGAGTTTGGGGCGTGGCCTTCGTTCCCGAACTATGTTAGTAAAACACCAAAAAATAATTCCTCCCAGTGTTGTTATCATCAAGACACATAATAGAGACCGTCACACCCCTGACACCAGTGTACACAATGTTCTTGGCATCATATGCTCATCAGTAAACAGTTTCCTTTCTTTGACTTTGGTTCAATATAAGTAACCTGCAACCGCAGCCCGAGGGTCATTTTGAGGAGACTCCATCAATTCCACACTGGACGAACTGATGATCTGAAATCCTAAACATGTACAAGAAAACAATCTTTTATCTCGCTGACGGCGCTCTGGGCAATCCAGCCCGACATCCTAAAGAGAATACAGTATGTGCTGATCCAATTGAATCTGCTTTCGAATGGGAGGCATCCCCACAGGGCGCTCTGCCTGAAACCTCTCTAAATGCGAAATGCCGCAAGACTGCAGCGGCATTTGTATAGGAAACATTGGTTAACACCACAGTAACTGCATGTATTCTTGGGTGATTAGGAATTGGGGGTCCACCTCAGGGTTGACAGTGTGAGCTGTCAACCCTGTCAGACATATTCTTTAGTAATCTTCTGCCGCTGAGGTGCGGTGCAGCTGAGTGTCGCCTCCACAGCAGGCAGAGAGACCTGGGCATGTTTGCCAAGGGAAATTACTGTGTACCTGTGGGCTCTCGACAATGGCAATGGCATCTACCCTACCAGATCTTTCATCAGCCAGCAGAGGCCATTAAAGCTTTTAGATGGGCAATTTTCAACTGCCGTTTAAAAGTGGCCAAAGCATGTCAGTCATGAGGGTTCACAGGTTCCTGACAGCCACACATTCTCAAAAATATACATCCGTTGTAGAGAGAGAACACTGTCTTTTATTTAATTGGTTTTATAGTAGAGTTTTACTTTTTTTTAATTTTTAATTTTAGCATATTGTAGCTGTTCACATTTTTAAGTTTAGATTGTTGCAAACTAAAATTTTAAACCTGTTGCATTGCAAAATTCAGTACAATGTACATTTCCGCAGAGCAAATTTCATCAGTATACAAACCAAAGCTGCCCTGTTTCGTCGGCAGTACAATGCAGGGATTGTGCAACGTGTCGTCATCTGAGTAGTTGCTGCCTAGATAACTTGTTCTATTAACAAAGGGTTATGCAGTGTCTGATCAGCTTTGCACACATTAATCTGGTGCTCACCCATATGTCTGACCTGGCCCTTCAGCAACACAGTGACCAGTCAGATCAAATCCTCCCTCATCCTTTGTTAGCTTCATTTCTTTGTGCAGGCTTTTATTTGACACTCAACATGATGAACAAGTGTTGCAGCACTTCTTCAGACCCCGGAGGTGGTGGATATTTTCCTGAGGGATCAGCGCATGAATCAACATTAAACAACGGAGACAGTCTACATATTTTTGATGCTGTAACAAATCCATTTGAGGATATTTGGTTTTGTGTTGTGGTTCATTATACAGACAAATGAAGCTCAGTTCCTGAATAAACACTATACCTATTAAGTGATAATGAGAAACTAGGGGGGTGCATTATACCAGGATATCAGCAACCATGGCTGTCATTTTCTCCCTTGCTCAGTCAATTGTCGTTTCTTTGTTTCAAAAGACTATTTTGTCTTGTTCGTTTTAGATCTGACTTGCTGCACTTTCCCTATATTAACACAAAGTTACCAACATCCACCTTTTAATGATCAAAACGTGTAAGAAATCTTTCTTCACTGCGTAGGGGATTCGAAGTGGGCTGATTATACTTTCTGATATTCTGTTATCATTGCCCCCACATCTGTTTCCATAATTGTGTTTTACTTTTATTGAGCAGATACTCCAGAAAAATAGCATTTAACAACTTCTATTTATATTGTAGTTGAAGTAGTTTGCAGCATCCATCTCAATTTTAGAACCAAGGGTCCTAGTCGTACTACCATTTCATACCCTTTCTAAAAACGTAGCTTATATCCTATGTTGCAGGGATACAGACATTTTCAGCTTTAATTTGTATTTTCTTCGTGTCTGTTTTCTTAAATGTTTAACTAGACGTATTGTATCGACCACACTAGGCACTGCTACCAGCTGGCAGAGTTACTGTGAGTTACAAAAACAAATAAAATCACTGAGCTACAAACAAATCCAGTGAAAAGCCACCTTATTTGAAGCTGCAATTAAAATGTTTCTGCAATGTCAAACAAGACAATAATTCCAACACCATAAATGAAAATGGTTGCTCAAAAGATTTGTAGAAAATGGGAAAGAAGACTGAGTGTTGTCATGGAGATGTTTGGCAGTCAATAGAGAGCTTGTGTGTGCTTTCTTCCCCCATCCTCTTGAAAGCTGATTGAGTTGACCGGTGAGTAGCGGAGCAGAATGCTACCAACAGCCTATCCATTCCCATGATTAATCCTCCATGCTGTCCCATTTGTCCTTCATTTTAATCATTAATGCTACCGTCGGCATGCTTGTGTGTCGGAGAGAGCCGTCATGGACTCTTCTTTAAAGGTCTTTTAGTGTGGAGAAAGAATCAGAATATTGAATATTTGCATACAGGCCCAAATTAGTTCTGGCACCGACTGAAAGTCCTCAGTTACAAACAGTCAGGACTGGTAGTTATTCTGATAGTAAATTCAATCGTTTGTCAAGTAGAAAACACTCAACGGTCTTTGCTTCCAGCCTGTTAAGTTATGGAAATGTGTTGCTTTTCTTCATCATATGTGATTTTAAATTTAATAAGTTTGGGTTTCAGAATATTGAAATGGATCCCGTTGCCTCTGAGAAATTATTTGGGACATTCTTTCCAGTATTTTAGATTATTTCTTAAAGTTACCTATGAAGAAAAAAATGGCATACATTTTTATCTTTCTATCCATCCATCCATTATCACCCGCTTATCCGGGGTCGGGTCGCGGTGGCAGCAGGTTCAGCAGGCCGACCCAGGCCTCCCTCTCACCCGCAACACTTTCCAGCTCATTCTGGGGGATCCCGAGGCGTTCCAAGGCCAGCCGGGAGATATAATCCCTCCAGCGTGTCCTCGGTCTTCCCCGGGGCCTCCTACCAGTTGGACGTGCCCGGAAAACCTCTAATGGGAGGCGTCCAGGAGGCATCCTGACTAGATGCCCGAACCACCTCAGCTGACTCCTTTCGACACGAAGGAGCAGCGACTCGACTCCGAGCTCCCCCCTGATGTCCGAGCTCCTTACCCTATCTCTAAGGCTGAGCCCGGCCCCCCTACGGAGGAAGCTCATTTCGGCCGCTTGTATCCGAGATCTCGTTCTTTCGGTCACGACCCAGAGTTCGTGACCATTTTTATCTTTCATGGTTGGCAAATGTGAGGAATTGTAGATTATCTGATATAATTAAATAAGTTAATGTTATTGGACTTAGTCACTTTTGAGGAGCATTTTGAACCATCTTTTGACATGTTATAAAATAATGGAGGAATTGCATAGTTATCAATTTCAGCCCGAAACAGTGTAAAAATATTGCCCCACTGTATCATGGAGTTGAATTAGAGAGGATTACACAGCTTCTGTGAAAATGACCACACCATTTGCAGTATTTTCATAACGATGATCTGAAATTAAATCATTGGCAAGAAGAAAACATAACCAATTTGACATCACATATACCTAATTAACATCCAACATGTTTCAGGGCAAAAGCTAAACCAAAGCTCCGGTATTACTTTAAGTCATCACTATAATGTAAATGAAAACCTAATGATATGCCATGGTGTATTTAATTGACTTTGAAATGGTTAATGTAATCAAAGTTGATGTCCTTAATGGCCGAGCAGTGTTTGTGCTGCCCCTTCATGATTATTTAACGTCGACACACAGGAAATGTCTCTTGGCAACTGGGAGACTGAGGTTTAGTTAAAGCTATACTCGGCAGGCGACCTCTATTATGAGAGAGCACAACAAAGAGCCTTATCTTACGACTCCATATGACACACTACAACTAATTAGCCAGTGTTTTAAAAAAGCTATTCTGATAATTAAGATTGGTGTGATAAATTAATGTGAGTGGGTTACTCAAAGCAAATGTTAGTCATGAGAGAAAGATGGGATGCGTTTGAACACCAACACCACACTTTCTTTAGCTTTTGTTCTCCAGTAATCCATTTTTACATTTGCAGATGCAATACAATAAAAATACTATGAGTTTACTTACAAACAGCCCAAAGAGTACTGGGAGAGGATGTCTGGAATACTGTACAGTCATTGCATAAGGCTTAAGATCCTGAAAGCAGAGCACCGCAATCTCCAGAGGAGGGTCTTATATTAAAGGGGTGGCAGCTTAATAGAAGAGATTAATCAACAGACACACTAACGTGAAGAAATGGAAAGCAAAAGTGCCTGAAAGGTTTCACACGTTCTTGTGAACAGATAATAACTTTTCATCACTGTTCTCTTTATGATCTTTTTCTTTGATATATAATGCATCCTGTTCCCCAGTTGCCTTTCAATCTGTACAAGATTTAATAAGATTTATCTTTTCATCTTTGAATCTCTTCAGAGGGACAGTTTTGATACAACTTATACTTTGAACCACTTTAAAGGCATATATTGTAATCCATTTTTTTTAAAATGCAAAGGTTTTTTATTAGTCCCATCAACATTTAAGTTGATATGATATTCAGTTGCTTATTTATACATCGAGCAGTTATGGAGAAATGTAAATCCAATATACATTTTATTTTCTGAGGGAAATATGTGATTTTTTAGCAACTAAATGCTGCACGATGTTCACCAGCTCGTTGCTAACGTTGTCTGGCTGCTGTTTGGTGCTGAGCAGCTTTCAGGCAACAAGGTTCACTTTCAATGTCTGAAAATGCAGCAACAGAACATCCTTTTGTATCCTTGGGATTTTGCTCACACTGGAAATTCATGCTTTGAAATATAAGGTGTGATGTGGACATTCTGACATTATAATGTCCAACGGGCCACTGAGTGTCCAGTGCATTGGTTGGATTTAAATGGCTTTGACTTTTCTTCTCCTATTCTTACGGTTATACCCATTCAAAGCAGCCACGGAAGAACAGAAATCGATTCACACCCAAACGAGTGGATAATGACTCCTGTGCAGCACAAAGAAAATAAAACTAGTACGCTTTGTAGCACACACCAATTACTGCTCAAAAGAGTCTTAGCGTAGCGAACAGCTATGTGCACGCGCGGTAACCGTCACATGCACGCGCGGAGGCCGCCACTGTAACTTTAAATGTAACTTTAAATGTAACTGTAACCTTAAATGTAACTGTAACTTAAAATGTAACTTTAAATGTAACTGTAACTTAAAATGTAACTGTAACTTTAAATGTAACTGTAACTTAAAATGTAACTTTAAATGTAACTAACTTCAAATGTAACTAACTTTAAATGTAACTAACTTTAAATCTAACTTTAAATGTAACTGTAGCTTAAAATGTAACTGTAACTTAAAATGTAACTTTAAATGTAAGTGTAACTTTAAATGTAACTGTAACTTAAAATGTAACTGTAACTTAAAATGTAACTGTAACTTAAAAAGTAACTAACTTAAAATGTAACTTTAAATGTAACTGTAACTTAAAATGTAACTAACTTAAAAAGTAAATTTAAATGTAACTGTAACTTTAAATGTAACTAACTTTAAATGTAACTTTAAATGTAACTGTAACTTAAAATGTAACTGTAACTTAACTTTAAATGTAACTGTAACTTTAAATGTAACTGTAACTTAAAATGTAACTTTAAATGTAACTGTAACTTAAAATGTAACTAACTTAAAATGTAACTGTAACTTAAAATGTAACTTTAAATGTAACTGTAACTTTAAATGTAACTGTAACTTAAAATGTAACTAACTTAAAAAGTAAATTTAAATGTAACTGTAACTTTAAATGTAACTAACTTTAAATGTAACTTTAAATGTAACTGTAACTTAAAATGTAACTGTAACTTAACTTTAAATGTAACTGTAACTTTAAATGTAACTGTAACTTAAAATGTAACTTTAAATGTAACTGTAACTTAAAATGTAACTAACTTAAAATGTAACTAACTTAAAATGTAACTAACTTAAAATGTAACTTTAAATGTAACTGTAACTTAAAATGTAACTGTAACTTAGAAAGTAACTTTAAATGTAACTGTAACTTTAAATGTAACTAACTTTAAATGTTACTTTAAATGTAACTGTAACTTAAAATGTAACTGTAACTTAACTTTAAATGTAACTGTAACTTTAAATGTAACTGTAACTTAAAATGTAACTTTAAATGTAACTGTAACTTAAAATGTAACTGTAACTTAAAAAGTAACTTTAAATGTAACTGTAACTTAAAATGTAACTGTAACTAAAAATGTAACTTAAATGTAACTGTAACTTAAAATGTAACTTTAAATGTAACTAACTTTAAATGTAACTTTAAATGTAACTAAATAAATCTGGCATATACTGGAGACGCTCCGTACCCAGAGAGCTTTGTTTGGACTGAGGCAGAGGAGGAGATGTATGGCCGCCGACATTTTCTAGTTTACAGCTACTATCCAACGCAGAGCAAAAGAACATACTGTGCTTTGTGAAAAACATACACATGAAAATAAATTAAATTACCATTTTAAATGTAACTGTAACTTTACATGTAACTTTAAATGTAACTGTAACTTTAAATGTAACTGTAACTCATACACCGGGCAAACCTGAACCCCACAGGACCCAAATAAGGCTTATGAGGAGGCACTCTATCACTTTATTTAATAACCTGCAGGGCAACAATTATTTTGCCTTTTACAGTTACATTTAAAGTTACAGTTACATTTAAAGCTACATTTAAAGTTAATTACATGTTAAGTTACATTTAAAGTTAGTTACATTTTAAGTTACAGTTACATTTTAAGTTATAGTTACATTTTAAGTTAGTTACATTTAAAGTTACATTTACAGTTACATTTAAAGTTACAGTTACATTTTAAGTTACAGTTACATTGAAAGTTACAGTTACATTTAAAGTTACATTTAAAGTTAGTTACATTTTAAGTTACAGTTACATTTAAAGTTACATTTAAAGTAATGTACACTGAACATTAGTGAGTAAACATTGTTGTTGAAGTTTAAATGGGTCTACTTCGTCCGCAGAGTGCCACCTGTCTGTAGTCAGGTAGACATAATTGATGTTGCCATAATTACCACCAGTTATCCAAAAGAGGGAGCGGAGGATCTTGTTCACGACTTAAATTAAAAGCACATTAGACATTGAGACCTTTCTTGCAATAGTAACGTAACTCATGCTTTATGTTCAATTCCCTTCTTTCCATCTGCAGCCTGTTTCACACACCTAACACTCTGACTCCAAAAAACTCTGCATCAATAATCGCTTTTCATTCTTGACTGTAAATGTCTAGATTCTTGCATGCAATGCTCACCCTTTCCTCAATGAATCATGTTGGGAAAGTGCTGACCTTTTGGGGAACAGTCAAAAAGTAGATTAAAGTTATGGACATCCTGACCCTTCAGGAGTCAGCAGGTTATATTGAGAAGCACATAATAACCCGACCCATCCTAGTGTGTTTCAGCCTTATCAATTCATTTTATTATTTCAGTTGGAACGTTATCCTTTTTTTAGAGCAGGCAACAACAAATGTGTTCTGCCAAATGAAATTAGTTTCTCTGTTGCTGAACAGTAAATGCCGCCACCGGGGATCTTTCGGATTATTTTGTTGCCCTACGCCAGATGCCCATCTTAGACCTTGATGGGGTGATGATACCAAAACAATTGCACAGTTGATATGTTAATTGATGAATATGTTTTTTGTTTTATTTTCTGCTTTAAGCCATCAGATTTTCTAAGAACTCAATGCATGTGCTTTATTTATTACTGTCCTTTCCTTGCACAGAATATCAGTTTTTGTGTTGTCACAATACTGGAATTTCTAACCTTGATACAATACCTTGAAAAATATATATATACCAACTATAATAATTCTGATATTATTTGAAATGCACAACATTACTTTTTTTTTTTTTAAAGAAAGATAAATATACACCAAGGTAATCTGAATTAAATTAAATGTCTAGATTTAGGAAGAAGTTTGTGCTCTTGTAAACATCACAAAAAGTGGTTGTATAGATATGAATGGTGCTGACCCAGTTAAAAGGTCATGAAGCATGGTAAATGAGACACAGTCATGTAAAGCTCACGGTCTGAGCCACTTCCATCCCGGGCTGGTCTTGACTGTCACAGAGAAGGTCCCATGGGGGGCTAACAGACCCACCGAGAATGATACTTCCAGTCCATCATAAAACTGTGGTGGGCCGAGACTGTATCGGTTATTACTGGGAAACACTTAAGGCGTGTTATACCACGACAACTGGCAAATTATTAGTCAACCGGAGCGAAGAAGAAGAAGGTGAAGGTGGTGGTGGGAGGAGGCGGGGCTTTGTGGACACTGAAGCAGAGTGTGTCTGGTAGCTGAAACTGGTGTATCAAAGAAATACTGATTTAATGATAAATGATTGTTCACAAGTCTTACATTTTAAGTCTCAAGTCACCATGTGTGAGAGTTAATTCTCACACACAGTGTGTCCTTTACACCATTAACATTACTTTTTTTTTGTTTTATCTTTCATATCATTTTATTTAACTTAATATGTTGATCAATGTAAATAAAGGACCTCTGTTATCTACTGGCCTGAATCACATCCCTCAGAGACCTAATCCATCAATTATCTCTGCGTATCCATACGGTAAGTCTTTTATCGAATTTATCTTTAATTAAACAAATGAATACCAGAGTTAAAAATGTTGACCTGAGTTTGAATGTGCACTCAGTTTGCTTCTGGAGCTGCCAGAAACCGTTTCCCTCAGAGTTTGTAACACCCACTTCTGTAAAGAGGAATCCTCCACCGGCTCTAAACATTGTTGGATGGACGAGCAAATCTAACGGCAACCCTCTTTAATCTGTTTGTTTTTTCAAAGAATCATTGTTGCAAACATATCTTTCTAGTGACCCCATCTACCTTTTAAAGTCTGTCAAAAATACTGTCGAAAGCACTTTAACACATTTTGTGTTTGAGGTCAAAGGGGCACACGAAGAGGACAGTAACTTACTGCATCACAGCATGAGATCATGCTGAGCAGTCTTCTTCGCTTTCTGTCACATTCAACCAGGGTCAACGTGACTCTGTGTTTTGGACAGTTTGTTTCTTATCAAGTGATGAACCACATAAAGACAAATAAGCTGATCTGACAATTATGCCTCAGATATTTTAGGACATTCAGTGCTTGTTTAATGGAATATGAACAAGCAACAATAGTCACATGGGCTGCAATACCAAAGCAAAGACTTCTCATAATTACATCACAAATACCCACAAGGACACTAGATGACACAAAGTGGTATAGATTCATGGGGCACTGAACATTTCCGTTAGCATGATATTAAATTAGTAAATCATGGTCTCGTTTAGAGTAAAATAGACCACGAAGCAGAGTACGTTTTGGCTGCCTTGTGATTGACCGGAGTCATATATGGTCAACTCCTGTCACTGGTTGCAAAAAAAACAAGATGACAGTGGGCAACATCCAAGATGGCGAGCGCCACATTGCAAAGCTCGAAGCTTTATATCTGCACACTAAATGTATGCCGTCACGACAAATGTGGACGTCATATACAGTCTACGATCCAGGTTAATGCGGCATATACAGAAGTGGGTGTTACAATACATATACAGGTATTTGGCTGTCTGGCTTCTCGTGAAGCTGAATCACATTTAGTATGTTGCCAGCTGATCATTTACATACTCTGCTCCGACTGTAGCTGCTGTACTCCTAAGTGCCTAAGTTCCTAAGTGCTGAATAGCTTTTTTTGTTTGTCTTTTATACCTTGAAGTAAGCATGGTTAAAACTGAAGAATCAGCATTTTTAACAGCATTTGTCAAATTGGTCAGAAACATTTATGAGATATTTACCTCAAATTGCTCAACTTTAAGATTCTCCATCAGCCCAGTCAACGCTGATCTATTAATTGTGTGGCATCATTGTGTTAGCACCATAACCATGGCACTATGTTTCCTGTCTTCCCACCAGTACAACACCGCACATACATGGTTCTGTATAGACCTAATTGGTCTTCAATACGTCAAGAGCCTTTGTCAATATTTTGTCGTGTTTGTGTGAGTCTGTGTGAATTTATTAACACAAAATTGGAAATATCTAAATCTGTTTGTCAGAAAACAGATGATTCTACTGCTGCCAGAAGGCTACCACCCACATAATTAGTCACTCGCCGACGACATGTTAGAATCTTTTAACTCCGGGAAAGAAGTTTGAAGCGTGAGATACGTTTTTGAATGACTGATCATTGAGTTCAGGTGCTACTTGTAATGAAAAGGACAGATTCCTGCAGAGACCAACACGTACAGATTATGTATTGTCAGATGATGCATTGATGCGTGGAACCTAATTTAGATCTCATTAATAGGCTTCATTTAGCTGGACTTGGTGTTCTCAGCTACCTTAGTAGAGATCATTGGAGAATACAGTGAAGTGTGGCTGCTTGGTATTCCAATGTTACGAGAGCAGTGTCTGAACTTTTAGTGAAAATAACTTAACAAAGAAGGTGAGGAAGTTTGTCAAGTGGTAGGCTAGTGGAAAATGGAGCTGACAAGTTGTCAACTTCTCAATGAAGTCAATCAATTAATCTCATCTGTCATTCTTGCCAAATAATATTTCAGATTAATAATAATTGATTTCACATTAATTTAACCTCTGGTTTTGTCTTGCCGTCAACAACACAAAGTCTGTCAGTGAGGCCCTTTCCATGGCGTCGCTGTCTGGTCGTAAAGTTTTTATTTAGGTGCATTACCTACCAAAATCACTTATTTCTGTCCTGTATCCAATGGCCAATCGTCATAATAATTGAACCTTAAATTGTACGTTATGGAAAGATATTTTGATATTTGCCTTACAACTGTTGTTGCAGTAAAGCTGGGACGTGATTTTTGCTCTGTTCAACTTCAGCATGAACAAAATACTTGAAGCGAATCTCCACCATTTTTACATATCAAAGTCTGTTTACAGGTCTTGCGGAGTACCACTGCATGTGTAAAAAGTATTTGTGGCTCCGGAGGGAGCTGTGCAAGCTCAGTTTAAAAGTTCGGAGTTTGAAATAAGTGTAGTTACAGACCTGTAACCCGCTCCTCTGTTTGAATTTAGCCGCTCGAGGATACATTAGCCACCACTAGCACAACACACTCAAATCTCAGAACAAACTGCCGGCAGTCAAGTTGCATTGTGGGTTATGTAGGCGCCAAGTTTTGACAATGACGAGGAATAAAAAAGGAATAAAAAAACAAACATATCTTGGTTCTGCTGCATGAATGTTGTTCTTTTTGAAGAACCACAAACCATTGGCGTTCGACATTGTTACGGATATCCAATGCATCGGTGGAGTACAAGTTTTCAACCAAAAGAAGCTCTTGACATGTCGCCCGCAAAATGTCACTGAAATAGATGCAAAACAGTAAAAAAAAATGTTGTCACCCCCTGACGCTCGCACTTTAAAAGTATTGTTGTGTGCTGTATGTCTCCGTTTGACGTCCCTATAGCTGGTGGCAGCCCTGGACAAAATAATGTTCACAATAACATCCTCCAGAAAGCGTTCCCTTTTAGAAACCTCTTTGGGCTGCTGTGCAGAATGATAAAGACACACATCCGAAGATCCATGTCCAAGTCACGGACTTGCCAGATTGGTTAAAGGAAAGGCGAATTAGAGCTACCACAGCTTCATTGATGGCGAGAAGGAATCAATGTTAAGCTTTGATTGGACACTGGAGATAAACATCTCACATAGATCAGAGTCACTGCAGGGAGTGAATGTCGGTAGTTTTTTTTTGTCCACAAAGCTTCACACAGTACTAAAAAGATGAGCTAGGGTTTGCTTTCGAAATATGGGTTCCAAAGCTCTACAAAAAATGTTATATGCGAAAAAGAAGGTGACATCAGATATGACATAATTGAAAGTTTTTATTCAAGCTTGAGTGTACACGTCTTAGCACTGGCCGTACATCCTGACATACACACGTATTTAATTCCTTTTTCCTTTGGTCGACAGCTCGGCATCCACTAATTGTTGGTTGTTGACTTTGTGACACTGAAAAATTAAAAGGTAAGAGTAGTTTCTACGGGAACAACCTCTATGGCTCAGGGGTCCACTTGTTTCATGAGTCGAAGATTAATCTGCGAAAATGAAGTCCAAATGGAAATCTGAGGGAGAAATGAATCAAATTCTAAATCATATTTTGTCTACCCGCACCCCACCTCTGGTGCATGTTAAATGGCTGAAATTGTGGACCATCGGGTTTTGATTTGCATCCTTGATGAATCATTTGAATTCCATTATGAACTCCAGTAAATCCCAGATGGAGACTTGCTCTAGAGATTTAAATGGCGGACATGTAAAGAGACCTGTAAATTACCTTGTAAATCGGGTTGAACTGTTTACACATAAATATGCAAATGCGAGGAGCTTCGTGTTCCGAACATTGTTGTTGTCATAGATGTTTTCCAAGAAGTGTTCCATGTAGTCAGAAAACAGAATTTTTTTCCCATAATGCGTTGACTTGAGTGCTCTGTTTGCTGTTGACTCTCTGTAGTCGGAACATGAACTCAAACACCCATACAAGCTCAGCTTATATTTGGTATATTTGGGATTTTGTGTCTCTTTTTGACAGTGAGTTTATTTGTGCAAAGCTTTTAGGGTTTTTATGCTCAATATTTAATATCGGGTAACTGCATTTGGGTAGTGGGGTAAAAAAGACTTGTCTCATCAGAAATGCAAAACTGTATTCTTAATCCACTAATGACCAAATACGTATTTGCATCCTCTGTGAATCATTTTATATTCAGATACTGAACAGTGTTCACTGAATGTATGAAAATGTTATTTTGTTCATCAATTACCCCCCAAAACAGAGACAGGTGTGTTATGAAGCGGCTCAGGAATACATAAACTCAACTTTTACAGTCAACATGCATCTTAAAGGCCAGATAGGATTAATTATTCTGAGCATATGCATTACAGATTGTTGCATTTAGAACAGTATTAAGAATTAATACGCAAGGCATAAAACGTCTGCGTTGTTTGCCGCTTGTCGAGAGCAATGTGCACAAAGGAAAAAGAAGAAGACATCTGTCATAATAAAAGAAGGAACTTTTCAGTATGCGCGCAGAAAGGTCCTGTCACTTGGATTCAGATTTATGTCCCGCTTCTTTTTTCTTCTTCTAAGAAGCACTAGGACAAAGGTTCCTGAATGAGGATGAAAGCTGTTGATGGGGAGTGGGAGGAAGAGCCCGAGGCTGCTCCGTGGTGTGGATGCTGATGAACCGATGTAGTAATTTGTTAATGAGATCTAAGCTATCTCCTCTCTCTGGCTTGGTCCATATGAAGGGACATCTGCCTCGCCGTGGGCCCTGCGACGGCAGTCGCTCAGTGAACTAACCGGTCAGTAGGTGCGTGTGATAATCACGACGAGGATGGCGAAGACCCACACCGTTTCCCACCTGACATCTTGTGCTTTTCCGCTTGAGCCGGTGGGAACAGAACTTGAGAGGGCGGTCCAAACTCTCAAAGATGCTGAGGCGTTCAAAAGTCTTTCAACACGTGTATAAATAGCACGGGGGGGGGGGGGGGGGGGGGGCAAAGCACAGGCATTTGGCAGCATGCCCTCTTCAGTGTGCTGTGACAGAACTCTCTGCAGGCTTTTTATGAACTGTGTGCAATTACTTAAGTAATGTATTCATTGAGTAGAGCAAAATGCCATGATGAATCAGATTGTTCGGGACAAGCAGGAGATAATTTAAGCTGTCAGGAGTTAACAATCATATTTACCTATCTAGAAATTAAAGCAGAAATGTGTGGCTTAAAATAGTTGTAATAATAGTTTAGAATATCCAAAGAATACAAGTTAATATCTAAAATAATCCAATAATTTAGAAGAATTAAAAAATGTATTCATCATAGCATTTTTCATTATTTCACCGTTCTTTGTCAAAAGAATACTTTGTGCTGCAATTAATTATTATTTTCATTATTGAATCATTTTATGAATGATTTGATGTGATTAATCTATGGCAGGAGTATTCAATTAAAATGTATTTAGGTCCAGGTCCAGTTAAAGATAATTTACTCATGCAAAGGATCAGAACATATATGGCATTAATAGTTAGTGCCATGTATATTGAAGTAGCCTATTAAAGTAGCCATTGAAGTTGTATCAATATATGTATTCAACAAGTGACTGTCAAATCAAATAAAAAAGAATAAAAATCTCTATATTTATTATTGGTTATCAAATTGGACTGGAGGAATGATAAATAATACATCCTTTAATAATAAATGAATGTTCTCATTTCAAGTAAAATATGGGCTGCATTAAAAAATATAATACACAACAAAAAGCTTTTGAAAAATGTGCAACTTAAAATATAGTACTGAATTGTCCTTGCCGTGTGGCTTGAAATTCAGATGTGAAGTGATATCCATATTCTTCTCATCTTCTGAAAAGAGAAAAGTGTCTGCAGGGAGCGTCTGTGGCTCTATCCCCCTCTTTGTTTACGTAATTGTTGGGCATTGATAAAAATGTGTTAGGATTCTGGTGGATCGATCATATTGGACTCTGGGATAGTTTTTTTTCTGCGCCTTCATTTCATATTTGAATGGGTACGTTTGCTCAAACGATTTGTGCTTTCTCTGGTTGTGGCGAATCACATCGTCGCTTTGAATAATTGCCACAGTTTCTGAACACATGGGACATACTGGTTTGGTACTGCATGGGAAGTATGAATATCCGAGTAAATATACATACACCTTTTGGTTAAAGGTTCTGGTCTCGCTGTTCAGTCTCTTGCTCCGTCTCGCCCGGGTGTGTATATCTCACTCGAGTTAAAGGTTTAACTGCCATACTTATTATTTATGTAATTGTTTAATATTCTTTATATACAGATTATTATTTGTACAACTTGTTTTATGAATATTGAATATTTTCTTTGGATTTACACTTGATAGTGCTATCTTCTTTGAATAATACTGTTTTCCCTCTCGGTTGTGTACAGCCAGGTATGTTATTTATAGGCAAACCATTTTGTGTAATGTGAACGTATGTTGTGTATGTTGACATGTATTTGGTCCGCCTATCTGGTCTACGGCATGACATGATTACGCCTTCAAATCGATAACGGAATTTTAAGAATATGTCGTCAAACAAGATAGAAACACAGATCACAAATCCCAGTAGTCAGACGAGGTAAATATGGCTCCCAGTAACTTCACTAAGTACTTAACTAACTCCTGCCTGTATAATTCATGCATATTTTATTCTTAAAGTTTCCCTGGGGTGTTTCTGACCACCAGAAGGGCCCATTGACTGCAGGGAAATGAAGAAGAGGTCGTTTAGTGTAATGTTACGATCTTCATCCAGCAGTAAAAGTGAACGACCTTCAGATGACACGCTTGACTGAGTCCGCAGAGCACTGAAACCGCTCCCACTGCTGCACAGAGTGCTGGTCACTTGTTTACTTATTAATATTTGATGTGTCACCAGTCCTGATTCTGCCAAATGCTACGAAGGAAGGACGGACGGGCAGCTTCCTGGCTATGCAGAGAGATGTTGCGCTCTAATTGCAGGTGCAGACCAATAGTAACATCGAATGAGAGTTACGTAATTAGTTACTTTTGATAACAAGTAGTAATACAAGTAATATCACTTTTAAAGGAATAATAAGTCAAATGTAACGTATTACACTCCAGGAGTAACTTGCCCAACACTGCATGTTGGTAGTAACATTAGTTTTAATACACATTCAACATGTCCGATTCACATTCACAATGTGTTTGCTCAGAAACACTGAAGGTTTGTTTACATGAAAACGCCACAGGGTAGAGCTTCAAGAATCATTTCACATTTTCAGAGGTGGACACCTAAAATATTCTTGATGGTGCAAAAAATAAGTGTGTTCTTGGCTCCAGGTGATCATACTGGGAGGTTTTACTTTACAGACCAAAGCCAATTTCTTTCTGGAAAAACAACAGAAAGGTGTATTGTGTTCTTGTCTTCATATAAATCAGGAATTCTGAATGCCACTCTAATGTGTTAGTTGTTTACATCAATAAACAACGAACTGTGTTCGGATGGCAGAATGCCAATTTATATATTTTGCTTTGATGGAGAAAAGTAAGTGGAATAAACCTCATTGCCTACAGTGCCCTGTGTCCAACCTGTGAACAGAGAACATTAAAAGCAGACCTGCTTTTTAATTATTTAGCAGCCATTTAAATAAGCAAACTGACTTTGTGATGATAATCACAGTTTGACACTCACCTTAAATCCACTTTTGTAATTCAATGAACAAAGCAGCTACTGAAGCTTGCACAGTTTAGTTCTGCCCTGCTGGCACAACTTGCGTGACGCTATGGAACTGATGGCACTCCACTCACATCCTCCACCGTGCTCCAACACACACCCACACGCACACACACACACACACACACGCGTACACACACATGCACACACTCTGCAACCCTTGACGGCTTTGTAGTGGACAGGCTGACTCACCCCTACTGTCAGCATGAACTTGAAATACAGACAACTTGAACTTGTGACAGTAACAATGAAGGACATCATGTTGAAAGTTGTGGTGTCTACTTTATGAGTGTAAGTGTGTGTGCGTGTGTGTGTGTGCGATTTATATATGTATATGCCTGTTTTTATAGGGGGAGGGTGTGAGGGTGTATCTGTATCTCTGTGTTTTGTCATTTGACTCACCTCCGGAAATACATTTCTGCTCTGTCCTTCTAACGGAGTGACCACATCTGCCACACTTTTGAGATTAATATTCAAGCTCCGCGGCCGTCTGCCTAACTCCATTACTCATGTGGCGTTCTGCGTTCTGCTGTTTGCACTACAAGGCCTAACAGCGCTTCCCACAGTGTACCAATTATTTCTAGAACTTCTATCTCCCAAACACAATTTCGTCAGATGGGATACAGTCTCTAACAGACAAATATGGCTTCTGACTTCATGGAATAACTATTATGAATTGTCCCTGGCCCTGTCAAGTCCTGGTTGGCCCGATACTTTGGAAAACTATCATGTAGAGCCCATTTGTTTTAGATCGATTCTTCACAGACGAAGTTGCAAGTTGAGTAGATAATCACAAAGATCAGCACTGAACGGAGCAGCTGTTTTTTTTGCCTCCTAGATGGGAGCAAATACATGCAGTGGCCACTATATTAGGTACACCAAATTCTCCCCACACAATGCTCACGTTTTGGTTTGCTCCATTGGACGGGCGATAGATCTTTCAGCTTGAAGTCTTAATCGACTGCAAAGCACCGGACAGCAGTTTGTTCTGTTCTTTTTACAACCCTGGAAAGTTATCACGGCAGCAATTGTTTTATATATCGGTGTGAGGTGAACAGTAGAAATACCTTGTTGTCCTTATAACCCAGAGAACACGTCACAACGTCCCTGAACCGCTGCCGGACGCTATCTCACCTCGTGCTTTCTATGAAGGCAAAAATGTCCCCCCCAAAATGATGTTATACCCGGTTAAACCTTGACCCTCGTCTTCTTTTATTTATTTTTTCTTCTTTCTGAGCCCTCTACGTCACGGTTCCTGCTGCCTTATTCTTACTCACCAGATGTACACAGTGGGCATAAGCACTGCCACTGGCCTCGTATGTCACGCGTCATTCTCCTCCCCTTCAGCTATCTGTGCTATCTAATTTGCAAGTGCCGCTGCATCCTGGGCTTGGCACCGCCTAAGACGTCTGTAATTAGTTTAAATAATATATAAACAAGCCACTGTGGGTTTTTTCCTATAGCAGGGGCATTAAATAGAAATTCACAAGGTCCATTTAGAGATACTTTCCTCATGGAAAGGTCCATAACATCACAATAATGTCTAATTGGCACTATTAAATAGTGTCATATACTGTATATTGAAGTAGCCTATAAGTTGTATCAAACTATGTATGTCGTCAACAATGACGACAACTGACTAAATAGTTTTCAAATTGGACTGGGAGAATTCTAAATAATACATACTCTAATAATAAATACATGTTGTTCTCTCATTTTTAAGTAAAATAAGTGCTGCATTTAAAAATACAATATATAAGAGAAAGCTTTTGAAAAATGTGCAAAACTAAAACCCATCCATCCATCCATCCATTTTCAATACCGCTTATCCTCATTAGGGTCGCGGGGCGCTGGAGCCTATCCCAGCTCACATAGGGCGAAGGCAGGGGACACCCTGGACAGGCCGCCAGTCCATCGAGGCAAAACTAAAACCCATTTAACTGAATTGTCCTTGATGAAGTAGCTTTAAATTCAGTTCATTCAGGTGTGAAGAACAAGCTCCGATATCCATATTCTTCTCTTCTAAAAACAGAAAATTGTGTCCAGGGTCAACATCTGTGGTTATTGAAACCACGTGTTTCAGCTTTATTCCTCTCTCTGTTTACATTATTGTTGGACAGTGAATGAATGTGTCAGGATTCTGATGGATCGATCATGTTGGACTCTCTCTTTGGAGATTGGTCTGGTTATGCAAGACGACTGCTGCATCCACAGCAATAGAAGGGTCTCATAGAAATGAATCGCAGCAGGAGGTTTTTCAGTCAGAACCTTGTCAACCTTACCATCAGCCTTCAATCTTGTTGAGCTTTGGATTTGATTATTCAAGGACACACTACTTGTAGTAATATTTCCTTCATATTTCCTGCTGCTGCCACAGCTCTCGGGAACGACCTTTGCTACAAGAAATCTGTGTTCCCCAGCTGAAAACTACCTTTTGTTAACCAGCATGTATTTTTACAAGACGTTTAAGAAATCTGACAATAACCTGGTTATGTATTTGTGTGTAAATGTACTTACTGTGATGAATATTCATGACGGGTAAACAGATGTTACCGTAAAAGCAGGGAAGGCGAATGCACTGGATTCCTACACTGAATATCTTTGGCAGGAACATTAGTTAATATTAAATGACAGACAGTTTGACAAATGTCTCCTCATTCATTCATGTTCACTTTCTAAACCGACAGGGACATCATCAACCAGTGCACTCTTTGTGTGAACGACTCAATAAGTAAAAACTACACATTTCATCGTCATTACAACCGTTTCTAATACACATCTCATTGGATTAGATGTTTTAGAGTCCAGGGCCCTTCTTTTGATACTAGTGGAGTGTTTTTACGGATTTCTCACCCAACGCTCCCGTGAGAAAAATGCCCGGAAAAAAAAGATGAATTCAGACTGGAAATGAATCAGACAAGAGCAACATGTACGCTTGGTGCTCTGAAGTCTGGTCAGTGGTTGCATCTTTTTCTACTTTGAGCTGAGGATGTCTGAGGCTGTTTACTCTGTGTTGGCTGCCTCTGTGAACAGCAGCTGGTTCATAAACCTACGCATGGCTTTGGGATTGCCGTCCAGGTTCAGAGGTTCTGTCATAAGCAGTGAACTGAAGTAAAACAGAACAAAATATGTACACTATTTTGACAGCCAAGTGTGATATTGGTTACTGCATCATGTTAAAGGAGTAAAATAATCGTACTTTTCCATTCTCAATGTTGCCCTAGGTTGTGTACAATTGCAATGTTGATTGAAATACCCCTGACTGTCCACCAAGACATATTATACTTTTCTCACTCAGCGATCTGTGTAACATTGTAAAAATGCAAGTCTTTGTTTTTCCATGTTTTTCCAGAGAGAAATGAAACAAGTGTGATAACAAGCAAGCGACCTCAATGTCACTTTGCAGCCACAGGTTTTAGTGGAAACACCAACTCTGTCCTGCAGAAAATGTAATTGCTCCTCAAAAAATCACAGGAGGTTGCCAAATGATATCTCACTAATCTGCATAGAAATATATTTTCTGCAGTAGGGCAAGAGGCTAAACTTGGTGTGGGATGCGCTGTGATCATCAGATCTTTTTGGATGAAACAAGCTGTTTCTACCATTTGGTAGAGTATCAGCAGCGCCAGCTGTTTCCTAAATAGGTTGGTCATGAATCCACTAGACCTAAAGAAACAGCAGCAAGTAACATACTAATTGTACCTGTTCTGAATGTGCTAATTCATTTATTTTAACAACAACATGTGCCATCAGAATCATGTGATGGTTGCAATAATTCCCTAAAAATCCTCACTTATTGACTTTAATTTCTGTTAATGTATTAGGGTGGTGGTTGTTAAATGTTTCACTCAAATTAGAATACATATTTGATAACTACTATTACAGTCAGGCTTACTTATATAGCAGTCCAGTTCTTCCTTGCTTATTGTGTAGCATGGGTTATAGATGTTAAATAAAATAAAGTATCTTCAAAAGAGTTTTCAAAGCCATTTGGTGAAATACAATCAACCAGATGAATAGTATTTGTATTTGAACAATAAACTGGAGGTTAGTTTTACACAAGGACACCCTGTTTTTAATTACTTTATCAAATTGAAAAATGGCTGTAAAAAAAAGAAAAACAGTTCCAGATGTAAAACTCTGCTCCAAGTGTTGAATTGCAGCATATATGGTTTCCATTGCTTAAAGGTCACAGTGTTTGCATTTTTCTATTATTTCCTGAACGGTGTTTAACCAGGCAGAGGGGCGTATGTGTCCCAGTGATCCTGGCAGCTGTGTTGCGGGTGTAATAGCTCCTGGTAGGTGCTCTCAATCGAAATTGATCCCAGGGGAGCGTCCAGACCAAGAGAGATTCACTGACCAGGACTTGATTCATGTTGCTAGGCTGTGCACAGTCTGAAACATCTACTGAGCGCAGCCTCCCTGAGGGTCCACCTCTCGCAGGGATAGACAATGGGGGTTGGGTGCATTGTGGGGGGGACCAAGGCAGGCCGACCAAGGTGTGCCGACCCCGGCAGTACAGACGTGGAACCTCACCTCTCTGGTGGGGATGATGTGGTTCTGGCTCATCACACCGTGTCCTCCAGGATGCACTATCGTCGTTGGGGTGAGAGTGAGTACCTCCAAGTCCAAGGCTATGGCCAGGAGGCATCCCGATAAGAAGAAGAAAAGGGTGGATTGCTTTTTCCAGGTCGGGAGGGAGTCACCACCACAAGCGAGGGAATTCAAGTACCTCGGGGTCTTGCTCACTAGTGAGGGTAAAATGGAGCGTGAGATAGACGTTGTGCCGAAGAGAGAGCTGAGCTGGAAAGCAAAGCTCTCAATTAACAAGTCCATCTATATTCCGACTCTCACTTATGGTTGTGAGCTTTGGGTTCTGACAAAATGTATGTGATCGCAGATACAAGCCTTTGAAAGGAGCTTACTTCATAGGGTTCAGACACCTGTGGGGATCTTGGAGTAGAGCCGCTGCTCCTTCGCGTCAGAAGGGTCCAGCTGAAGTTGTTCAGCTTCTTATCGGGATGCCTCCTGGGCGCTTCCCTTTAGAGGCTTTCCGGGCACGTCCAACTGGTAAGAGGACCAAGGTTAGACACAGGTAGAGATTATATATCTTGCGCCGTTCCCAAGGAAGAGCTGGAAAAAAATATTGCTGGAGAGATGGACATCTGGAATACGCTGCTAAGGCTGCTGCCCACACAAACCAGCACTAGATAGGTGGAGGTTAATGGAGTGGATAGACAAACAAAATACAGCTGAAGCGAATGGGAATGTCCTTAGTTCTGAAGGTATTTGGTCACAAGTTTTGGACACATTTTTATCTGATGAGGGCATTGGATAGAAAGTTAAGAGATCAGAGTGATTATTAGATTTACTAAAGGGGAGGGACATGGATGTCTGTACCAAATATAATGGCAATCCATCAAACAGAGATTTCACTCAAACTTACAAATGTCAACCTTGTGCCTATCCATCCGGCGAGTGTTGAGATATTTTCACTTAATACAAGAAAACCAAATTCATTAGGATTTATCCTCTGGGCACCATTAATGTCTGCACTAAATGTCATGGCAATCCATCCAATAGTTGTTTTCAGTCTGGATCACAGAGACAGTTTACACCTCTATACAGTTCCTGCTCACTAGAGCAAAGGAGCATCCATTTTGTTCTCTGCCTCGTTCCACTGACATTCACACAGTCGGTGGATTGATCTCATCTTCTCTTCAAGTTTTTGGCAACTCATTTCCAGTATATTACTTCTAATATACGGTACATTACTAATCTACAGTATATTTAAAATAACCTTTTGAACTTATCACTGTTTTTTTAGTTCAACCACATCGAAGAATTTTCTCACTGACTTCTGGATTCATCTTGTTCTCAAATCATGAACAGACACTCAATATATTTATAACTAGAAATCCAAAATAGTGGGTTTATGGTTACACTTTGTTTATGTATATTCTGAAATGTGATACTTAAATAATTACCTTTAGCTGACATTTTTCCGAAGCGACTCACAATCATACACCGTAGACACAGCTACGGGGAGCAATTCAGGGTTAAGTGTCTTGCTCAAGGACACATCGACTAGGACTAGCACAGCGGGGGATCGAACCGCCGATCCTCCAATTGAAAGATGGACCTTCTAACCACTGACTCACTGCCACCCATAATCAGATATGCGGACAGATCTTTTTCGATAAAAGCCTGCAACTGTTGTCCAAGACAGTAAACTAGTGCGATATCTGCATTTTAATTGGACAATTGCTTTATGTTGTATCTGACAGTTTTTTGGTTAGCAAAGTAATGTAATCATTAAATTCCTATTCATAATTTGAATTAATAAAGCAGTAAAGATGGTCATTGGAGAAAGAATGAGGGAGGAGAGGCCAGAGAGAGTAAAACATTATTATATACTCACACAATCCCATTCTGTCTGGCAGAGCGGTCTTAAAATAGACTTCAAGAGTAAATACAGACAGTTTTTGCAATTTTCTCTCCAGCAGCAATTTTCCAAAAAGAACTTTTTGTCCACCAAAAAGTGAAACCCGTACAGTGTGTTCTGTTTTGATAACTACGTTGGCTGAAAGAGCTCAACGCACCGCACATTACAAAAATAAATTCGCTCTTCTAAAAAGTGAAGAACGCAGTGGTGATTAGAAAAGTGTATCTCCATTATATAATCTTAGAATCCCAGTGTTGAAATACACATATTCCAACACTCTGTTGACCTTCCAATCGTGTGTGATGATTCAGAGAGTAAAGTTATAAAACTTCTTGTCATTTAATTTAATTTAATTACCCTGTTTCATTATCGTTTATATAAAAAATACCAGATACTTGCTTTAATAGCTTGTACTTTTGTGTTCATTAAGAAACATTAATAGCCTTGTTCAGTCGACTGGTTAAAGTTACCGCTGTACGATCAGCACATATTTGGATGAGCCTATTTTGAAATGCATGTTGTCTGAAGCTGAGCTGGCCAAGGCACGTAAAGGCCCCTCACTTGGCTCCAGGCTGCCTTTCACTGTCCCAAAAGACGGGGGAACTCACGCAGA
Organism: Cyclopterus lumpus; assembly: GCF_009769545.1. Taxonomy (NCBI): domain Eukaryota; kingdom Metazoa; phylum Chordata; class Actinopteri; order Perciformes; family Cyclopteridae; genus Cyclopterus; species Cyclopterus lumpus. Next base: position 7,977,745 of record NC_046980.1, on the reverse strand, counting down.
CTGCCCGCTGAAGAGGGCTGGGACGTCACGTCCGTGGTGGGAGGGTGGTACACATGTTGGTGTTTCACATTTTAACAAGCTGAAATTATATTAAATCTAAAATAATCTAAAAAAAAAAATCTAAATATCTGAAGTTGTATTTCGGAAAGAAAACGTTTTGGTTTTCTGGCATATTTTGGCTAGATAATAATAGTGTTATAGCTAATAAGTGTGATTGACAGGGCCGTTCTTTTACAATGACGAGTTGTGTTAATTGTTGAAATGCTCCATAGAAATTGAACAAAAAGAGTGTGGAGGGTGCTTAAAATATCTTCAAACATTTTTAGAATTAAATGAAAGTTGACAGGCCAAATGAAGACACACCATTTATGAGTCGCCGGGGTTCAAATTAATACACACATGAAATGTACCTTCTGGGTCCTTTTAAACGCCCACAATTGTGCCAGAGAACCTGAGCAGCAGTGTGCAATAAGGAATGCAGCGTCATTGTTCCTCTGTGCTTCTCCCAAAATAATAATGACAATTATCAAGCATATTTTCACTCCTCATAATCTGAAGCATAAACAACTATAACTGGCTCATAGTGAGAACACGATTTACAGATTTTGACATTCCAGTCAGTTAATGAAAGAATGTGTTTAATGAATAATATGAAAAAAAGCAAATCTCTGCGGTCTGTTTCTTTTTATTTTAACGAGATGGTCACACAAATTGACGTTCCAAAAAAATCCCCAAATAAGTAGCAGTCTGTTGCTTTATTGGTGGTGCTTATTAAATATTCTTCCAAAACAGTGCGTATGTGTTTGGACAGTTAACTCCACTGCTTTAGAAATAGAATATGTATTAACTGGCAAGCAAGAGAAGCTCTTTCCAAAGACAAAGAATCTCTGAATACTGACATTCAACACACAAAACTAGTGAGCGAGAAGGAGACATTTTTAGCCATTTTTGAAAAGACAGACATAGTGAGGGAGAAAACAGATGGTAAGAAATAGAGAAATATTGGGATTCAGCCCGCTGCCTGAGTTATGTCTGGTATTCAGCGAGAGAAAGAGCCTCTGCGCACAGGGCATAAAACTTTCATAGGTCTGTCTATGTGTTTCTCTTGGATTATTTATCAAATAGTGAGGAGTTGTTTATCGCACAGCTAATACGGCTCCGCTCAGGTAGCAGCCCGGCAACTTCGCATATATTGGGCCCCATAATAAATATTAATCTGTTTTTGCAGCAACATGAAGAGAGAAAAATTAATGTGACCTAAGGGTTGAATAAGGTGGATGGCACTTGGCTCAACGAGAGTTCTTCCCCTGACGCTGTCTGGAAAAACACTTGTGACATAAATGATTTAATGAGGATATTATAAGGGATGGATATACTACAGTGTTGTGATACACCTGAGCTGAAAGACAACAGAGTCGGTACAAAAATAACAAAAATATACCAAAGCAAAACAGTCCCAGAGAAATAAGAGACCTCCAGTTATCAAACGCAGTGTCTGTTGTTGAGGTAAACACAGGTCATTGCTTATTGACCCCATTGAACTCCGAGGGCATTGTTTTGGCTTCACAACAAAATCATTATCTCGTCCTAATTAATCCCATTATAAGCCATGTACAGATTATTGAGGGCCGTGTGTCGGAGAGAGGACGAGGCATCAGAGTCCCCTGCAGTACTGACCTGCCACCGTCCCTACAGTTAATTAACAATTCCACAGTCGGAGCGAGTGATTCGCTTTTTATTATAGTTCATAGTCCCAATAATCTATAGAGTGAAAGGTAGTGGTCCCTTGTATTGATCATGCAGCTAAAGCTTGTTTACAGCCAGACAGAAGACCCTCAAGTATGGGTCCTGCTGGTATTTCTAGTTTCTAGTTTCACTTAAAGGCGTCTGTGGACTTTTCTTGTGAACACCATTTGTTTGCCTTCAGTGTGAGTCACCAAAACACATTGTGTGTGTGTGTGTGTGTGTGTGTGTGTGTGTGTGTGTGTGTGTGTGTGTCTTAAAGAACAAGTGTGCCGACTGTTCCTCCTTCCTCACATGTGCAACGCCTTTATAAATAATAGCATTGTTACATCCACGTGTACTTGCCTGCAGTCTACTTCCCTGACATTAATGATGGGATAGTTTTGTTTTGAGACAAACCTGAACTCAATTGATAGTAATATAGCGGGATATATATATATATATATATATATATATATATATATATATATATATATATATATATATATATATATATATATATATATATATATATATAAAGATAAACGAAAGTCATTATATTTATGAGCTTGTTTTCCTCAAGTGCCCCGATGTTGCATCTGGACACACGGTGTTATTTTTCTGAACATAAAGTAAATGCTATACATACAGGATTATGCTAAAACATTTAAGCTCCCATAAACTACGATGTACATACAACATTAGGAGATTAACAATAGGGCTAAAACTAAAAATTTGGGTGGCTTCAGTTCCAAAGTTTTATCATAGCTGCTGTCAAAAGATATGATATTAAGTGTAGTGAGCTCGTAATTGTGGTATTACTTAACAAGTTGTGGGTAAAACTGTAGTATTGTGACTGCCTCTGATACAAAACTGAACAGACCATAATGTCATCTGTAGCTCCATGTTATTCTTTTTACTTTACGTTTATTTTATTATTTTGTCAACATTATTGAGGACATAGAAATCTTGTTTAATAACCTTTATTGAAATAGTCAATGGACAAAACCAACAGGGAGACTAATCAACTAATCAGAATTTGGTTTTATTTTAATTAAAAATTGAACTCAGTTGCAGGATTTCGAGTTTTTGTTGTCGACGCTGTTTATCAAATCTGATCAAACCACGCCAACACAGTCTCAGTGATGCAGATTAGCTGAGCCGTTGAGTCTTTGAGCGAAACTTTTCCTTTTGATTGCTGCATATTAAGTCGTGAAATATTTGATGTTGTCAAGTTCTTCAATTGTTTTGGACGACAGTGGAGGTCTATGACTCAGTACATAAGCGACAGGATTTGGATTTGTTGTCCTCGTTAGCAGGATACATTGTTTTTTCTGCTTCTCATTTTTTGTTCGCATTAATAAAAGATAGAAATAATGCCAGCAATATCCTTGAACCTTTCCGCTCTATACATCTACTTCTGTTTATTGCTGCTAACTGGCCAGCAGCAGCAAACAGCAGCCTTAATCGTCATGCTATCTGATTTAGGTTGATTCATGGACACTAGTTATAGAAGCTTATTATACACAGGGAATTTGTCATTCAGCAATCTTGTATTTTGTAATATATATTATATATTATGCATATAAATTGTATGTTTATATAGAATTATTTTCACTCTGCTCTTATTTGGGGAATATTTGTCTTGCTATACTGTGAGAGGCAGTTTTTTTAAAATGCAGACATTATGCTTAATAGAACAGGGCAATCTTCCACATTAAGTACCATATTTAAGAAAAAAACGTTTACAATTATTTCCTCAACTCAAACTCAGTTTGGATATTTTCTGCAGTCAGGTTTAAGAAACGTCTACTCTTGGTGGACCACCCAATAGTAAGAACTGAAAAATACATAATTTAACAGTAAAGCATTATGCGGCTTTACCAATGATATAACACCTGAACTCTCACAACACAGGCCCTTTTGCTTCATGAAAAATTAAAAAAAAAATTTAAGCAACAGCGATTCTTATTATAATGCCAGCAATGAAATACAGTTTGCTTTGGCCAGAGTTTAAAGCAGTAGGTTTAGGCTTTGTTCAGTCCCAAAGTGTAGAGCATGGAATTGTTCAATGAAGTTGTATTCCATCATCACGTTGTGGTTTGTTTTTGTCTTATTCAGGAATCTGTTGACTCATTTATTTTAGTCGTGAGAGCAGCATCGTGACTGTAGTCGGAGATGTCTCAGTCCAGACTGAAATAACTCATTCATGGTACCCAGAACCTGCATCATCACTTTTAATTTGCACAATAATTTGGTTTATGACCAAATACCTCCAAACTTCTGACAATCACAGCTGCCACAATTGTACTAATTAGCGCAAATTAGCCAACGTAAGCCTGCTAACAGGCTAAATTCAGATGGCGGTGGCGGTAGACAGATTTCCTAAACACCAGCTTGTTGGTATTCTCATCGCTCTTTCACAGAGTCTGCTACTCTATAACGGCTGTAAACGGTGGAGCAGTGTGTGGCGGAAATGTTTTTATTTATGTCACAGAAAACAACAAATCCTCCCGTTGCGCATTTAGAAGCTTCCCCCATGTGTGTTTTCTGCGTGTGTCACCAGTGTTGTCTCTGCGCCTTGTGTGTCCCACGTCAGCGTCTCCTCTCCACCCCCCCTCTGTGAGTGCGAGTGGAGACATGTTGAATTATTGCAGGCAAAATCATCCCACTGAGTGTTTGGTGCTTTTTTTATATATTCATTTAATGCTGTACATCTGCGGTTATTTACTGTTTAAATAAAATGTTATTAATAGATGTGTCTTTGGGGCAAAGTCTTTGTACTACTGTTTTTTGGCTGTCAATGCATTAACAGAAGTTCAAGTTACAGACGTTAGAATAATTACAAGAATACAAGAGCAGAAAGTTGTATTTATTGGTGTAAAAAAAGGAAACAGCTGTTTCCATTTCTCTCCAGTCTTTATGTCGAGCTAAATTAGCCGGCTGCTGGCTGTAGCTTCATATGTACCGTTAAGACATGATATCAATCCTCATATCCAGCTAATCTAAGACAGCAATTAGGCAAATTTCCCAAAATGACGAACTGTTCCTTTTAAGATATGTAGTTGAGTCAATTTGTTTCCTAATTAATGCTCCCCATCTGCTATTCTTGTACTTTAAAAGTGAATTATTGAGTTGTCTATAGATGGTTAAGTAGGAAACAGATGGACCGTGAAAAGCACTAAAGAACGATGTTCAGCCCTGAAGAGAGGATGAGACCACATTTCACATGATTCAAATGGTATAAAATCATAACCCGTGTGTATTGCCGGTCATCTTGACCCAATGTCGTGTACATTGTGTGTGTATGTTTTTCTCTGTAGGATCAAGGAAAGCTGACAGGGCAGTTCTTATTATTCCAAGTACTCCATTTTGAAACCAAGTTAATGTCATCATAATTTGAAGTTTTGGGGTTGAAAAGGGCAAGTGGCTTCCCTTAGGACAAGAAAGCGCTGCATAGAGTTTAAGGTATGATGACCCAATAAATGGATAATGAAAGCTGCACAGGCAGTCTGGACAGACGGTCAGTGATCTCCCCACAGGGAGAATATAAGTTATTTCAGAGCAGATTGCCTCACACTGCCCACTCAGGCTAATTATACAGACTACCCATGTGAGTCATGTGTGGCAGAAATGTATCATTGCAAAGACCTACTGTGATAATGTGCTCTGGGAAAAAACTGAGAGAGATTTTGGTTTTACAAGAAATGAGTCCATTATAAAATGTTCTTCCGTGCACAGTACATTATATATATTTACACATTTAAGATACACATGTATTGATCTTATTCTACAATGTTTGAAAATTGACTTTTTGAATCTTTTTTTTTTCTTTGCAAAAGGATGCTAAGCTTCTGTATGTTCTGTGTTTGATGTGGAGGTGCAAAAAGCCATGATGTCATAAGATGAGTCATACAGTGGTGGCAGTGGACTGTTTGTTTTCCAAAGTGCGTCCTTGACCGGCCTCGGCCCGGCTCTCAGAACAAGGTCGGCGGTTCCTTTGAGCTCAGCCATGGAGACTTTACAGCATCGCTCGGCAGGCAGGAACAATCTCAACACGCATACGATCTCCCAACTCGAGTACTCCTGAAGTGCATGCACACGCACGGACTTGAGGGAAGCAATTTCAAAGTCCTTTGAAGTTTTCAACTTTAGGGGCCACAGTGCAGTCAAGTGAAGCCACCTTCGTTATTACTCGGAAACGCAAACAAGCACTCTCTCCGACCATTGCAAGAACCCCGCCATGTGCCAGACCAGTCAACACGGAGAAGGATCAGGCCCTTGTTGCTGCAGTCCTGACCGCTCCGGGAACTTTCTTTGTTTTCACCTGAGAAAAACGCTTTGTGAAGATGACCAGATGATGATGTGGAGGCACACGTTGGTCTCCTACAGGCCTGCAGTGTGAGTCAGTGGCAGCAAAAGCAATCACCCCTAACTCGCAACACCCAGTAGAAGAGCTGCCGACTCATCGAGTCACAGTACCGCTGCTGCTGATGATGATGAAGAAGATAATACCTGTTTTATGTGCATCAGTGGTGACGGTGACAAAGTGCAACCTTGTTAAATCTGTAACTATCTCCTCTCACCTTGCAAATACAATATGCAGCTCTGAAACACGGGTGACAGCAAACGTCAAACTTCAGACTCGTTTCAGCCGTGCAGGGCTCAGTGAAAAGATTCAGTAAAGGTTGCTGAGGTTCTGTTACTAACAAGATGGACGCTTTTTATGGATGCTGTATGGAAAAACAACTGGCTCTTAATTGACCTGTAGTCATACATATGCCAGTGTATTGTTTTTCATTGTCATAAGAGTTTGATAGTGTTATAACAGGTAAAATAGCAATACAATGTCCAGCATTGTCTTTATTCTTGTTCTATAATTGTATAAATACAACAAACTATAGTTTTTGTATATATGTATGTGTGTATATATATATATATATATATATATATATATATATATATATATATATATATATATATATATATATATATATAACTTGATAAGCTGTGATATCAAATAGATTTTGTGGCTCCAGATCTTGTGGTTTATAATCCACAAGATCTTTAGCTCAAATCGTACAACCTGCCACTGGAGAAAATAACTAATCAATCAAACTTCTTGCTAGTGCAACCAGGCCCCGACCAAGGAAACATGGCTTTTTTTAAAAGACATATTAAATAAAACATTTTAAATATCAAGGCAAATATTGTATTTTCGTCTATCTCTCTGGTTAATGTACATTAAATGGATTAGTTTCCACGCTCAACAGGGAGTACACGCAGATGGAGAAGGTCCATGACTGACACGTGCCCATCTGCCTTCTTAGTTTTGATCTACTTGCAGCATTAGTCAAACTGTCCCTGGATGAAGATTAGTGAGGAATAAGTTTGTCCAGTTTTATAAATGATATAACAACCAGAGAAAAAGAAATTCAATTGAATGGACTTTACTGCCACTAGAGTGAGCAGAACAGCTCATTAAAATCACTTTGAGAAATGCAGTAAGGTCTCAGGGAAAGGCCTGCACGGTATGGAATCCATTAACATAGCAACTCAACTTTCTTTAAGCCACGCTTAATAAAAGTGTTCGAGACCATTAATTTTGATTGGTTTTAGTCTGTAGAATGTTTTTTCCCTGTAAATATAAAATACCAACTTGATATTTTAGATATCAGAGTAATGGCTGGATAAATCTAAATGAAGGGTTCAACATCTGGTTTGATGTCCTTGGCTGTTGAAGGGATGTTTAGTCTAATTTGATAGTATTCATTGTAATTAGAGCAATGTAAGCTTGGTAAGAGATGTCCCACCTGAAGGTCACATTGAGAACAACGTGAGTTTTCTCAATATTTATCCCACACAAGTCCCTCATCATTACACTGACCAGCTACACAGGGCCAACCTGATTCTGCTTGGCTAACGTTTGCTTTCTCAACTCCCTTCCTGTCCACTGGTGTCCAGTGTGTGTCTGCTTGGACTGGTGGTGGTGTTGGACAACAAGTGAGGCCCTTAGCATCATACCTAGGGATGAAATGAGATTGTCAATTGGTATTATTGTGCAAAATGGGACTGTATTATTGATTTGGGACATTATTCTGCGGTCTCAAGCCCAGATATTGGCTGTAACTGGTAACATTTGAGGGTAGTTAGACATCTGGACCAACAAGCGACAGATCTGACATCCTTTTAAGGCAAACACATGTATCATTTAACATTTTTATTTAAAAAATATACAAGCTGTTTTTATGCCTTAACACACCAGGAGCAATTTCTCTCATACAGTTCACTGTTACGTTAATGTCATGAGTACTTTTACACAGAACCAAAAAAACAACTTGAGATGTTGCACCGCAAATAAAGGCATCAACCAATCGCTTAGTGTGGAACGGACCTACTCAAGTCGTACACTATCGTGTACAAAGTCCCAGAGACTCCATAGTCGAAGCCACACAGGCAAGTATTCAGCATGTTCGTGTCTCCCCCGGTGTGTAAAGGCCTAAAACTGATACCCAAAAGGATTTTTAGAACAGTGTCATTTACAGAAAAACATGTGTTCTTGTAATAAACATGGTCCAGAAAAAAGAAAAGGGTAGATGTAGAAAATGCGATGAGCTGGTGATGAGCAACAACCTTATTGTCATGCAGTTGTTGCCTTGCAAACAGTATTTTTTGCAAATACAGGGTTTTTCCCTTAAACAAAAAATAATATGCCATATTTCAGGCTTTCATTTCCCTCATGAAGACACAATTTTATCAGCAACACTAGTCACGAATACACACCGACAGCATGGCAACGATATTCCAAATATGTTTTGAAGCACACGTCTCAGTTTTTTTTGTATTATACTTTTTATTTTTTTTCATATGAAACAAATCAATTATTTCAATGACTTTTGAAGTGTGAACGACTTTTTTTTTTTTTTTTAGCATGAATTCTCACAGTACATTCATTTAATGTTGATCTGAAAGAAAACATCTTTGAACTTGGCACTTAGAAAACAACCACAAAGAATTGTCACCTTTATTGATTTAGAACAAAATTTACAAAGCCATTCAAACAGTCATTTTTTTTAATACTTTTATATTTTTTAAACTCAACTGTTGAGAATATTCAAAATACTCTTTTTAATGTTACTTCTTTCTCTCTTTGTACTTACAAATATGTACATTAAAGACGATGTCTTGTCACATGTCGTCCCCCACTGACTCTTCATCACTGGTAATAAAAAGCCTTTTTAAGTGTGTTATTTATATCTCTTCACACGGTAAGCACTCTGTTTAGCGCTCCGCTATCGGTTTGAGCTCGAGAGTCTGTGAGTGTTCGGCGTACTCAGATGGATGTCCCGTGGCTGGGCTCACTGGCTTCTGGGATGGGTCCTCTTGGCACCGGTTGGTAGGACATTGGCATGGGTGTCTTGCCTGGGCTCTGCCGGAAGAGCCCCCCATTGGGTGCCCTGTGTTTGCAGCGGATAGAGGGCATGGTGGCACTGCTGAGGGGCAGGGGCAAGGTCCTGCCAGTGGCTGCGCCCAGTGTCCTTCCTGCCCCACGACCCTCCTGGAGGAAGGTGGTCACAGAGAGCCGCGGCGGCCCCCGATGAGTTGGGTAGTCCCGAGCAGACAAGGCCTCCAGGGAGTGGCTGGGCTGCATGCTGCCAATGTCCAGGGCAGAGATCTCGATAGACTGGCCTGGCAGCTGTTTGTGGGCCAAGTCCTCGTCCAGGAGGCTGTTCAAACGATGGTGGACCTGTTCCAGGTTCACCTCTTTGTCCTAGAGATGGAATGGAAAGAAAGGCAGAGCCATAGAGCGTGTGTGGAATAAAAGAGGCCAGGAGAAAGGAGGTTTTAATTGAAAGGAGAGCATGAATGTAATTAAAGAGTGTGATAAAGAATGAAAGTGAAATGAGTGTGCAGTGAAAGGGATTAGGAGGTTATAGGAAAGACGGCGGGTGTGAAAGGAGACAGAAAAAGACAGGTTACAAAGGTTGTTTCAATATCACCATCATGACCAGTTTGCATGCAGTGCAGTCTACATATCTTTGCGCTCGCATGAGTTACAAGGGTGCTAAAATAACACTCGGGTTAATTTCAACTTTATTGAAGAAACCCAAACATATTAATTAATGATATACTGGAATTTTTCAAGCAGCCCACATCCAGAGAGACATTATCTTTAAACACTAAATCTTGAATATGGGGTTGTGAAAGGTAATGTCTCCACTTCTGAAATGAACTTAAATGAAGATGTCTCTTCATGCAGAAGTGTTTAAATTCTCTCCACAATTAGGTGACCAACACATCTGCATTGGGCGACTCTTGCATGAAGAGCATCTGTTGTTAACAAGACAGGCTCCCATGGACACAACGATCCAATGAATCAGACTGCGAAACAGTCAAATATAATAGAAGTAGTCACTGGCACTCGATCAAAAATAATCTATTCCAATTATTATTATTTTTCAACACGGAGGGGAGGGAGGAGCCAAATAAAAGGCACATTATTATATATCAGACACATATTGGCTGCACCCTGCCCTCCACACAGCAACATCGTATTCCATCATCATGCACCCATTTAAGTCGAGCCACACTGAAGACAGACCAAACAAAAAAAGCCAAATAACAGGAGAGACCATGGGGTGAGATGACAAATGATGCGACAACAATCTACCCCTGCCAAGCCCCATGCCCCGCCCCTTCACCCTGACACAGCCATCCAGTACAGTACGTCAGGCCTCTCCTGACCTGTGTCAAGAGCCTCGGCCTCCTCCCAGTCTCTCTCTCTGTCTGTCCACATGTGCCGCCTCCCTTCTGGTGAAGCGCTTGTTATGTCATTATATGTCAATGGACCAGAAACCCTTTCCAGACCGTAATCCTTAGTCACCTGCTGAAGATCATAGACAACGATACATTACCAAAACGGTCCCATGTGAATCCGGACATTGACATATAATTGCAATTAATCACTACTTAGGTGATAAAAGCTATAGTTTGACAATTTGTGAAATACTCTTCTTGGCTTGCCTCTTGAGAATTAGATAAAGAGATCTATACCACTCTCATGCCTGTGCGTTATGTATAGAGCTGTGAAGTGACAGGAGCAATTTCAGGCGACCCGGGTTCCAGTCCAATTATTTTCTTTAGAGATATTTGTCAGCTGACAATTGGAGTGCTTCCTTGGCTAGCCATCTCCTGGCTGTAGCTTCCCATGCAACAGACAGATATGAGAGTGCTATGAATTTGAGATATATCGATTGCAATTCTCTTTACGGATTCCAATTTTCTTTTCAAAACTTTAAATGACAGCAAGGACAATTTTCTTTCACCACCGTCCTGAAGAATATTTGCAACAGCCCGAAAGTCAGTGTAAATTCTAAATGTTATCCCTTTGCCCTTTTATTATTTATAGTGGGTATTTGCCTAAAATCACAATTATTGTATTTAAATGATGTGTTATTAGCAGCTTAGAGCGAGTATGAGGCAACAGTTCAAGAGGGCAAATGCATGTAAAAACAAAATTATACATGATTACTAGTGAAGACATAACGGTATAATTTGCCTTCGCCCAATATTCCTACTTACTGAATTAAAAGTCGGCTTCAATTCATGGTAAGAAATGTTAAAATCCTCAAATAACTTGTTTTGTCCAAACCAAACTGAAAAAAATGTAAAACTATTTAATTAAAACAGTGGTATGAGGCTAAAAGGCTCGGAATTCTAACATTGAAAAGCTTAAATCAGACAATTCTTGCTTTATAAAAGACTGAAGTTATTATTCTACGTCAGGGTTGCAACTAATTATATTTCTTCATGATTTATTAACCTGTCAAGGACGTTTTGGATTGTTCTGATAAATGTCGAGCTGACTAGTTTTTAATCTTAACTTTTCTGGCACTCAATTAATCAGTTGTTTTCAGATGTAATCTACATAAGCATTTGTTTTGATCAACTAATAATCAACTCATCATTCCGGCAATACTTACTTTTTACAATCTCATTTCAAGCCTACAGAGGGTGGCTGTTTGATGCTTAAGAATACAATTTGGGGGGAAAATCGCTTGAAAACATGTCTACAAAACACAATAATAATGAAGCACATAACCATGAGATTATACTCAAACAACACATCTTATGTTCTATTAATAAGGAGACAGGGATGTTTGTCTCTTGTGACTCTCACATGACAGCCGTATGTGGTTATTATTCGAGCAGCTGCACACAAAGACTGAAATAGGAATCAACAGCAGTAAGTCAAACTCCATGTGTCAAAAAACAGCACGGGTGGAGTTTGATTTACTGGGCGTCTCTTCAGGACAGGACTGGATCTTTAATGGCTGCCCTCAGCCAGTGATTCTTATTTGAATGTTGGACTGTCAAGTCAAGCAGGTCAATGCTCAGATTCTTTGCTATCTGCTTTTGCTCACACTTTAGTTTAGGGATCCATGTCAAGCCTTAGTTGTCTGGACGCCTCGTAGAGTGGCGGCCCAGTTGACAGCAGCGAGATGAAGTCAGAGCTCTAAAGCATTAAGACTTGAATGGATTAGCTAAAGAGAGCTATTGCACAACAGTTATTGACTCGGAAGTACAATTTCAGTATGTGGTTTTTGAATTTGCAATTCAACATTATGTACTGTTATCACTTCAGCTGCGGTTTTCTCACATGAGCACCAGAGACTGTGGCTGTCTGTTTAGGCCCGAGTTTAGGCAATGAGTGTTTTCATGTGTCAGTATGAGAGAATCACAGAGAGTGTGTTTGAGAGAGAAGCCTCAGAAGTCCCTAACAAAGCACGCCGACCTCTCTCCCAACATGAGAAGGAATGAGTAGATTGATCACATGATGTCTGGACTATCATCAGGGGCACACCTATTATAACTGGGTGTACTGCAGCTCTACTAAATCGGGGCTGGTGTCAGCGCCTGCTGGATCCATAAAGTAGAGTGTGGCAGTGGCATCTCTGGGTAGGACCGGGGGGCCCGGGGGTCTGGGTCTCGACCAGGGTCTTGGTGGGGCAGGCGGACCCGTGGTGGCCACCATGGACCGGTTCTGGGTTAGCAGGCTCGGGACTGGGCCCTGGCCCGATGAGATGTCAGTTGTCACCTCTTTGGGCTGCTCTCTCCGGCAGTGGTTGCTGTTCCACCAGGTCTCCAGTGCAGCCACCAGGAGGGCCAGCAGCAGCCCAGCAGCCAGGATGCAGAAGACGCCTGCAAAGCTGTGGAGACGAAGCGCCCGTCCCTCCGGCTGGGCGTCTGCGTGGCTCTGCAGATCACAGCGGCCTTTCCTCGGCCACCATTTCTGCTTCAGGATGTCAAGGTCACCTTTTTCCTGAAGCTCCAATATCCTGTGGAGAAGAAGCACAAGTAGTTATTTCACACGAGTGGGTGCAGTGGGGTAAGTAATGACAGCACACAGCACTGGACCAATCTAACACCACGTTATTATAGCATTGATTCAGGCATGTTGGCCAATGACAAAGACATTGGAGGAGAGTGAAGACGACCTTTCACTGCACGATTAATTTCTTAGGAGAACCATTAAGGGAAAATCAATATAACTGCTCTGCATGACTATATTTACTTGATAACACTGTTTATAATAACCTACTGCAGTAGCATTGATTGTTAGCTAACTAAAGACCCATTGCGGCAAGAAGCGATACAGATGCATTAACAATTCATAACCAGAGCTCAATGACTATAGTTTTATGTAAACAAGGCACAGAAAAACAGTCTCAGCTTCAACATTAATTGGTTTCATATCAAATTGTATGCGTGGAAACTAAGACGATCAAATACTTCAGTCAACTCATTAGTTACTGTGCACAGAGGAATGGCTGTTTGTGGTGGAAGAGAAGGATGACGGCCGAGTTCAAACTGAGGCGAGACACTGAATCTGTCCCAAAGGAGCGGTTGGCTTTCTGCAATGTCATTATTCAATCTCTTTCACAGTGACTGGCACATGTGTGTGTTTGTGCACAAGCCTGCACATTCATCCAAAGACAAAGAAAGACAATGACTCAAAGCTTTTGACATTTACACTCATGAAAACCCCTTCAAATATTCAGCCTTTTCCGTCCGTCAAGTCATGTATTTAAGATCTTTCCCATCCTCTGATTTTGGATGGTGTTAACCATGAATGTATATCTTTTGTGTGCTACATTGATCTAAAAATGCACTTCTAACAATCTTGTAAAACTGCACTGAAATTGTTTTTCGGCAGCATATTTCTGCATCTTTTCTGGGGAAAAACAGATTAACCAAAAACAATGGAATGACAATTTTAAATATGTACTTCTCAGTATGCGTCTTCAAGTGCCATTGTACAGTATTTAGACATTAATCAACATTGATACAGAAACTAATGTTTATGACAGTTTGGGTTTTATATTCGTAGCTCAAGGCCACCTGGAGACACGAAAACGTCACTAAAAATAGCTCCAGCGAGTCAGAAATGAAGAGCACGTAGTAAAAAAATGTATCCTCAGTCAAAATCATTTTGAAGGAAAAACTAAGGTAAAAGGTAAACTCCTTTTGGAAATACCAACTTTTTGGTTCAACACCCGTAATTGTGTGCACTTACCTCGAAATAAAGGTCATGAAATACTGCTTGTATTTCATGACCGGTTGGACTTGTTTTTAGAGTGTCATTTGATGGCCAGAATATATATATAACCCAGTTGTAATACACAGTGGTGTTCCTTGAAATAATTCTAATAATTTACAGGTGCAAGGATACCAACATCAGGAAACATCAGGTGGTCCCATTGCTGCTTCGCAAAAAATATACCAATATACGTACTTCTGAGAGAAGAGGTCTCTGTAAGGACTGCCGTGCTGCAGGGCCATGCCGTAGCCTCTGGTGCTCATGCTGTTGCCTGCTACAGTCAGTGTGCAGTCATCATCTGTCAGAGCAGCGTACTCCACCACCGCCATATCCCACAGAAAGGCATAGGACTCTCGCTTTGCCTGGATAGAAAAAGGATAACAACACGGCAGATGTTTTATAGCCGAGTGACACTAGCTTAGCTGAGAAACCTCTATACAACTATAGAAGTGCACAAATAAAATGTTATTTCACCGTTTAATGATATAAAAATGCTTTTTCACAGTGAACGACATTTCCCCTGCGTTGTCATGTCCCTCCCCAGCATCATATACAGTATAACTATCACACTGATTAGCACAACATTACATTTCTTTACAAAAGTTTATGAAAATAGTTGCATCCCTATCTGTTTTCCAGCTTTGCATTCCTCTGCGTGTAACATATTCTCAGAGACAATCATGTGCTGTAGCCTCAAGCACACACTGCTGAGAATATGTAGAACAACTAAAGCTGAAAATCTGTCTGAAATCCTTCTGGACTTGTTTCTGTTTATTTTGTATGCACTTCTCTGGCTTTCTTCCCTGTGGTGTCACTACATCCCACGTCTTCCAGAGTAAGGCTGTGCTCTCAACAAATACAGCTGTGCAGAGTTTTCACCTCACATCTCATTAGGACTGCACAGGGCATTGAAGTTCACTCAGCTTTGATAAATAAACACATACCGGAGAGATCGCATAACCAACCAACTATAAAAAGGATGCCAGACTGAGACACTTGCAGTAGTTTGTTGGCTTTGAGAAGCACTGTAGTAATTCAGCCACTGGCTAAAAGGGCTTTTCCCTCACCAAATATGTTTGAAGTGGGATTTCAATCTGGGAATAGTAGTTTTAAATTAATATATGTGTAATGCAAACTAGGCTGAGTACGATGATCCCCCTGCAATTAGCTGCTTAAATAATAAAGCAGTTTAATGACAAGTGCATGTGTAAAATCTCTGCAATCGGTTTAATGATGGATTATTCTTCAAGCTGGTGTTTGTAAATGTGTTAATTTATCTGTAAAAGGAAGATAGAGAAAAGTGAGAATGCATGAAATATTAATTCGCTACCACAACATTTTTCCAGAATAATTGAAAACCCTCACAATTCAACAGATTAAAAGTGCCACTTTATTCAGATGCCGCTGTGAGTCAGGAACAGTAATTATTTAACCAACTCATAATTTGTTCCTACCTGGAGGTGTGATAGTAAAAAGCTATAATTAATTAAGCATTAAGGGTGAGCCTATGTTTTCCAGGATGCTGAAGATGTAATTACATTATGTTTTCAGATTATATATTTAAGAGCATATACAGTTTCTGGAGAACAAAGCCAACCTTTCCTTGCCAGCCTGATTCATTTGAAATAATACCGTTTGCAAAGATGCCAACAACAGCAACATGAGAATAAAGTGTTCCGACAACATGTTATAAATGGATAACATAATTCTTCACCTTCTTGATTCCCTCTGATGGGCTGGGCACGGAGTTCTCATAGGCGTCGTTCTTGTTGATGGTCTTCCAGAGCTCAGCAAACGTGCTGTCTTGCTCCAACGGGTTGGTCCCTTTGGCCTGGAAATACTCGTACACGGCCGAGTCCCTGACCGTGCCGTAGACAAGGTCCACCTGCTTGGACAGGTCCTGGAACGACCTATAGTTAGGGTCAAATTAGCAAGTTAGTTTCAAGGATTTGATAAAAGACTGATTTGGGTAAACTGGAAATAATTCTTTTGAAACCTTGTAGAGAAACATAACAACATGACTGTTTTGGACATTTATGTACATCAAGCTAAAATGACTGCTTTGTGGTTAACTGTGGCTAACTACCAACATTAAATCAGTTCATTCTTGAGTTCAAGTGGACATTTTTTTTTTTATCAAATATGGAAATAAATCCCTCCGAGCGTTCCTGAGATATCACGTTTACGAGACAGTTACAGACAGACAACCCAAAAACATAAGGCCTCCGATGACGGCTATTGCCTGCACGGAGAGATGAAAGTCATGTTAAATGTGAAATAAAAAGTCATGAAAAATGTCATCATATAGCATGTCTCGCGGCAACCTCTGCTGCTGAAAAATGAAGCCAACATGGAGGCGGAGTTCGTCATCATTGAGGACGGTAACAGGTTGAGCTGCTAGCTGTCTTCTTCACTGCCAAGATGTTGGCCTGAGCCCACTGTGGGCTTCATAATGCTCTTCAGAAACCCACGGAGACTACATCCATATTTCATAAAGTATGTGAGCATGTCACAACATTTAAAAAAAAAAAAAAAGAGTCACAGAATATGACAAGCATAGTCATTTAAAAGTCACAGAAAAGTATTTAAAAAGTGGTAGTATAGCCTAACATAAAAAGTCAGAATATAGTATGTCATAAAAATGTCTTAAACGTTATTCTATAGTTTCATAAGAAAAGTTATTCACATGTCTTTGTAATGGCAAAAAAAATATGCTTTTAGGTAACTATACGGACACATGTACATATATATGCACAAATCTCAGATTTGAGATTACATTATACATATTATACATATTACACATAATTTCTCCCTCTCAGCCATGCACAGCTACTGAGTCACACGCTTGTAAAGAAACACATTTTCTTAAGTGTGCACGTCACTAATGTCCTCTAAGGTGTTCTTGTTGGAATCAAAAGCTTTAATGACTGGCCGCACAGTTGGTCATGGTTATAAATAAATTGGCCATAGCATGTAAAGCAACATCAAAAACAAAAGGTTCACTTAAATAGCATTAATCCATGTAATATCCTTGGAGGACAAAGAAGTTATGAAACTAAACAAACTCTTTTGCTCCCTTTCACACATGTTCTGTTGCAGTGAACAAGGAAATAGAAACACAGTTTCACTCTGTGTCCCAGGGCGTAGGTGTTTTGTCGGGCTATGTACAGAGAGAACAAACAAA
Source organism: Cyclopterus lumpus (assembly GCF_009769545.1). Lineage (NCBI taxonomy): Eukaryota > Metazoa > Chordata > Actinopteri > Perciformes > Cyclopteridae > Cyclopterus > Cyclopterus lumpus. The sequence goes on along the minus strand of NC_046980.1, from coordinate 7,960,238 downwards.
AGAGGAAGAAAGCCATACAGCAGGAAAGAAAATGTCTAATATGCAAATAATGGCTTCAGTAACTATACTTTTTTTTAAGACCAAGTTGTTAATTGTTCCCCTTAGTAAACCAACTTAATGTCTAGTGCATATGCACCCTTTGAAACAGACAAGGGCAATCACACATGCCCACACACTCAGTGGGAAGCATTTTAATTTACTGCAAAAAGATTCCGGTAGTAAACCAGAATCTGTGGAGGAGCAGACTTATGGCAGAAAGAGAAGAAGTTAATTACAAGAATGACAACAAAAAAAATATATAGATTTTTGATGTTTTTAAATAGAAAGGATCTGGACTACACCCATACTCTGATTTTTAAGATTCAAGTCATATCTGCCACATGAAGAACGTTCCACTATCGCCAATTTGGAGTAATCCCACCTCTTCTGCGAGACACTTTGGCCACCAGGGACAATTAAAACCGAGGTTATCATCTCTATGAAATGAGTAATTGCATTTATAGATCAGCTTGCCAAGTTAGAACAAAGTGGAATAACATAAAAAAAACTGAACAGCGAGTGGACCCTCCAGGCATAGTGCATCTGGAGAGGAAAGATTGTAAAACAGAAATTCATTCTCATAGTTCTTTTGCTCCCGTACTTGGGCTCAGACCTAAACCACATTCCTCCAAGGCAGCACGGAGCTGGTTTTGTGGGCATTGTCTAAACATGTTGATACCTTTCCTTTTCCAAGCCAATGAACAGGCTGCTCATTTACATGCAATTAAGTAACCGGTGTACTGTCTACTTTCTCCAGTCAACAGAGATAGGGGATTAGGGAAACCTGATTTCCCCAGGTGTATTTCCCCTCGGGAACGCTGATTTCCCTGCCACGTATATATGTGAAACCATTTTCTAATCTGTGTTTTTAAACTACACGTGTGCATGATAAGACTGCAGCCAGGGAAAGTAACAGCTGAGCAGCTGGATGAAAGGAAAGATGATTGCAGAGCGATGCGTCCTCGTATTTAAACTGATTCCCCCTAAAGTACGACTGAAACGGAAACTAACAATTGACTATACACTCATGCACGCACGCACACACACACACACACGCACACACACAGCAGTTAAAATGAGTGAGCTATGCTCTCAAAAGGAGGTCAGGCATAAGGGAAACGGATACTGACTCGCTGCATGAAAACATGGATTTACTGTGTGCGGTTATTACTACAGTGCATGTAAACACGTTCTCCAAATACCTGCATAACCCGGTTACTTCCCCAGGACGATAGGAAAAGCAGCATTGGATCTGAAGTTGTGTCTTGTCTCTGTTAGAAAAAGAAGCAACCTCCTCCCTACACTTTACCACTGTGACGTGACCCCCAGGCGCACACATTTAGTTTCAGGAGAAAAATCCAAAATGTTAATCAACCAGAATTTTTTTTAAAAAGATTTTCCACTGTGTTCACAGCTATTTTTATTTTTTTTGAATTTTTTTACCTTTTACATGCACTTAGCTGAGTATTCATTCACAAAGATGATGCAATTGGGAAGTGGAGCAGCAGAGTAAATTTGAATGCACTGCTGGAAGTAAGAGAAAGCAATAGAGTACAACAAGTCTCCGCTACCTCAGCTAGCACTTTAAAATTGCATTGATTTGTTCTTCTCACAATAAGGAAATCTACATGCAAGCTATATTATATACTTTTTTTCATTTTTAAGTGTATGCAAACGACTATACATGTCAGATTTGAGTGCCTTAAATATGTTTTGAAAAATCTATTTAGATTAGCTCAGAGCTGAATCCCATTCAGGCCATGAGTTCTCTCTTCACAGGTGAGCGGTGAGCTGCTTAGTATTCACTCCCCCCCTCCTCACATGTCCACATGTGGCTATTTGTTTAACAGAAGATGGACCAATGCAACCAAATGCCCCTCTGCCCATTCTTCAGGGAGAGACAGCATACCAAATTGGATTCACTGACAAATAGCAATTGGACTGAAGACAGGCTAGTTGTTAAGCAGCGGGTTGGAAACACGAAAGGCAGCTGATGAGAGATGCACTCATATGGACATTCAAGCCAGCGCTTGTCCCTGAAGTTAAAATATTAAAATGTACTCTGTACCTAAAGAACTCCACACACTCTGTACAGCATTAAAACACTCCTCTGTGGGTTTTCCACTAAATAAAGACCTTGCTACAGAGATAGGTCAAGAGATAGATACATTTAAGGCTGATGCACAACATTAAATTAAATCAATTTGTATAGCCCAGGATCACAAATCACAACTTTGTTTCAGAGGGGCAACATTTTAATGTATCGATGTCAGATGACATGAAGGCTATCAAAATATTATGCTTCTTTTGTTGTTTTTACTGATGCATTTCACTGAATACAACAAGAGTGAACACTAAAGTGTGTGAATGTGAAAACTTGCAATTGACTATTTTGGCATCTGCGCTGTCAAAATGTGCTGAGCTTGTACGATAACAAAGCTGACCGTTGCTTTCACTGCCACCGGCTGCAGATCATATCAGCCGTATCTAAAATATTGTCTGGTTTGTGTGCTCCTAGCAGGTGTCTGTACCCAGCCAAAGATTGTTTACGGGGTAAAAAACAAAAACACATCACTCAGTAACTCTAGAGTTCAAACAACTTCAACGGAGTGAGAAGTCTTCTCTCTAGTGGATCACTTTATATCGATTTCAGAAGTCACATTCTTCCACTTTAAAAAAACATGGTGTGTCAAATTCAGAAGGCTACAGCAGTTATTTCAATGTGTCAGACACACATTAAATCAAGATGTTGGTAAATATGAATATAATTATATCAAAAGGCAACAAACTAATGTTTAAATGATGCACTATTCCCACTGTAAGAATAATAAAAAGAAAGAAATAGCACACTGCAAGTGTGTCATTTCTTTGCATTTGACATTCATGGTAAAATACAACAGAATAATAGGACCTTGATTATTCCTCTCGTATCCATTACTGTAGGAGTATACAGTACATGTGCACTTTAAAACACGTGCACTCAGTTCCATCGATGTGAACATGAAGGTACGGTATTGTGCCTTACCGGACAGCATTGTCCATGCGAGACACGGTGAGGTAGGCAGCCAGGTTTGCTGTGTAGGACGAACAGACAATGAGAGTGAAGAGCCACCAGCTGCCCATGACAATACGCAGAGCCACCGATCCCAGGATGGAGTCGCTGCCTGTGGAGGAGCAGTTATAAACACATGAGTATAAAAACATCATCTTGTATCCTTGCTCGAGTGTGAATACAAAAACATATTACGCACTGCAGTCCCATTTCAGCAACACATTTGTATATGTCATTCATCTCATACTGTCATAATGTGTAGGCGTGCTTTAGTATTATCTCGGTCTTGTTTTTTCCCGGTTATTTATATATTGAGAGGGGGGGGGGCCAAGAAAAGATACCTTGTGTTTTGAGTCGCTGGCATTATTTTGTGCATTTCAAACAAGCTTTTAAGAGATCGGTCAACTCAATGATAAATCGGACATTGCGATCTTCTGTGAGTGTCTGGCAAATAATATTATTGTTTTCCGGTAGTCATACTTTATCATCAAAAAGGTCTTTATACATGTCTATAACAATGATAAAACCTTCTGAGTGACATGTTTCCATAAACCCTGCTCCTTTCTCTAGGTTTGAAAAAGGTGTCTTTATCCAAAGCGACTTACAATAAGTGCATTCAACTTTATCATGAGTCTTATTAAAATGTGTAATTGTCAAGTCACTATTAGGCAGTCCTCTAACCAAATGCACATTTGACATGCCTTTTAAAGTACCCACCATTTTCTCTTAAATCTGGTGTATATTGTAATTTTTGAGTGTGTCATATTTGAATGAGCTTGTGACTGCAAGTGAAAGGCAGCGCTTGCTTGCTCCCTCATTACCACCACTGAGGCGCTCTGGATTGAGGCCCTTAAGCTCAACGGCTCCAGTAGAGCTGCTCAGTGGCCAGCAGATCAGACTGTGGTGGTACTACACAGCTTCTGGGTGTGTAACGATGAAGTGAGTGAAGAGCATTGCTCTCAGTGAGACTCCTTCCTGGATAAATAAAGGTGGAACAAAACACTGGAGCGGTTGACTGCATGCATATGAGGATTTTGTGTTTCCATCACTTATTTTTCCAAGAAAGTGCATTCAAAACCAATCTAGTTGCACACTTTTAAATTCTATTTCACATCCAATCCAGTTTAATCCATGAGTGCAGTTCTCCGTTATATGTATTTTTCTTCCTGTCCTTTTGATGCTCTTTCCTTTGTGTCTTTAATCCTTTGTCCTCCCTTGTTTTCTTAGAGGAGAAGGTTCGTCACGTCAGCTTTTCCATATTCACTTTTTCTCTGTCATACCGACTCTTTCTCTTCAAATATTCAACAGCATTTGAGTCGCATGAGAAAAATGTCAGCACACATTCTAATGTTGAAGAGTAAAGGCATAGAAATGTCATCGGAGAGATTCATGAGTGTGAAATGTAATGAAAACATATTTGCCTGAAAGTGTCACAATCAACACAGCTACGCCCTTAGGACAGTTTGAGAAAGAAAACTGAAGTCCTTGTCAGATGCATAGCACTCCGGCATCAGTCTTTTTTATTACATATGGCTTTGACGGATTTCGTAAGGTCATCGAGTGTGAAATGTGCATCTCGAAACTTTACTGGATGCTTTCCTACTGCAACTATCCACTGTGATGCAGTCTCTCTCTACTTTGAAATAAATCTCTCTAAATCACAATGAAAGTGTTATTATCACCAGTTTTCGTATACAAATTCAGATTATTTCCTACCCCTAACCAACCTTCTTATGGAAGGGCAGTCCCTTTCTGAAAAAGGCCATGAGGGAAGTCAGTGTGTCTGTGGGTGGATAGTTTAATCTGCATGAACATAGAACAAAAGCCAGCCAAGTGTTGGCATATCATTATGAAATCATTGGAGATTTACGGGTGCCAAGTTTATGCTCGGAAAATGGCACACAATGCATCAGAAGTCAGATCCATATAAAAGCGGCCAACGTCATCCCAAGAAAAAAAGCAATCCACTTGACTGAAACAGAAAGTGGCGACATTGGAACGCAAGCCAGAAACAACGAGGGTAACAAGAGAAGAGATGGAATATAGTTTCTGTTGAAATATAGTGGGTGCTGGGTTAAAAAAAGACTCATAGGCAGTGTGCCAGACTTTGATAGATGCTGTTCAGGCTACAACATCAGCTGCTGAAGAAGTCATTTATCCAAACCGGACATACCTGGATCACCACCAGACCTAAAGATGTGATGTTCTCCTTGACAAGGGCACCTTTAGAAAATGCTATGGTGGGCGTTGTGCCTCAAACTGACTACTGAATCATCATTTGTTGTTTACTGACATCCACATGTGCATTTTCATTGATTGGACCCCTTTAGTATTAATCGTCTGTGCTTAATTCCATGAAGTACTTCTATTATTTTGCTTAGATTTAGGGTTGGATATTTAAGTCCTGCTTGGTTGGTGCTTAGTCTCCAAAGATGCAACACTGAAGGTCAATAGGAGGAAGGTTTTCATGTATTTATCAATGACACTGACTTTAAAAGTGAACACATCTTCTCTTGTAAGAAGTTGGTGTATGATTTGGTAGAATGTAAACCTGCCCAGTCTTGGCCCTCCTACATATATCAAATACATACATTTGCAGCCACTGTCCTTGTATGTCGTGTCGACTTAAACTATATAACCCACCTTGTTGAACAAAAGCACCGTAGACAATCCAGATGGCACTCTGCAGTGAAGTGGAGACAGAAGGTGGCGGGTGGCCTTCTGCATTGTTCTGGCAGCGCACTGCCTGGATGCGCCTGAGCAGGAAGATCATAATGCCTACCACAGGGATGGCTGCGGCAATGCACGCCCATACCGCCAAGTCAAATGGTGCCAGCAAAGAGAAAATGTTGATCTTTTCCTCCGACTTGCGCATCAGGATTCCCACTGAATAGTCCAGATAGCGTTTGCTGAAATCCACCACACTCTCACGCTCCGGGGTGATGGTGATGGCTGATATGGCCAAGTCAGCTCGCTGTGGAGGGAGAGCCATATGTTTCTGTAACTTTGTAACATTTGATTGTAAAACAACATAATATGGTTAAGACTGCATGTTGTTAGACATTCAAAGAAAATCGAGCATATTTGACTTTGAAAATAATTGTTTTAACAACACTTGTGGAGGACTTCAAACACTCCTTAGACACTGTGATCTTTGCTCTTGCTACAAATTTATTTTTTTCAAATAATAAGTACACATTCATACTAACATCAGGAGGATAAATGTTCAGCATCATTCATCTACCTTTTAAGATAATAACCAGGGAGATCATTAGGCCTTCATGAAGGTTTTAATTCCAGAGTGCTTTTCGGCTAAATAATAATAATTACGTCTACAAAATTTCCACTCTGTATTCTCTTGCTATTGTACGTTGAAATATGAGGTGAGAGTGTATGTATAGTATATAACAGTAATAAAATGAGTAATGAATAACTCTTTAACAAAACAAAATTGAATAGCATTTATGAAGTAAATGATTTACATCTGAGATTGAAATGATGTATTTAGAGTATGTGATGAAAAGCAAGTAAACCTCTATACTGTCTCTATCAAGGGGAGTTCAAATCCAATTATCATCACGACCCAGAACCGCATTTGTCGAGGTCTCTTTATCAGCCGTTCCAAATAGCAGAAATCAGATCTGGTACAATCAATCTGTGATTTCCCCCACTGGAGAAAAACTGGAGTGCAGATAGAGGCTGTTATCCCATGTAATGTTTTTTTCCAAGTCTTTTCTACTTTACTGAGCCTTACAATTGGGATCGCATTTCAAAACAAGACCCGAGTCCCGAAAACGGAAGAGGATTTGGACTGACATTGAGATAAAAAGAAAATACACCAACCTTGCCAATGAGCTCTCCTATCATTCCATTCCAGGATCCATTGGGAAGTGCTGAGCCGTACTTCCCATCTCCGACTTGGTAGATGTCATACTTGAAGCCCAGGATCTTGGCCAGGCCGTCCAAGACATCAATGGAGAAACCCTTATATCTCTTGGGTTGGCCCAGAATATTCTCTGCCACCATCACAAAAGGTTCTTCCTGTTTGAATACATTTGGATAATACATTACTGACAACGGCAATGCAGGTGAATGTGAATGTGTGAGGGTTTTGTCTCTAAGCCCTCGTTTTATCCTTGAATCGAAAAAAAGTGAGAGTATGTGCACTTAATCACAGGCACGTCATTTATCAAGATGCACCATAATCTCCTCTGGGCCGGATTGGGGAGCGAAGCGAGGACACGGTCCGTCATCTAGAGAACTTTGGGGGGCGGGGGGACACCTTTATGAAGAGCTTCTATGGTGGTCTAAGTTAAACTTCATCATCATAAAATAGTTTCCTCAGCAACTGTTGACCTGTAACACTTGGCGCCATGGCAACTGCTATGGTTAATCAGCGAGAAAATTGCAATTTAAAATTTATTGCACCCGATGCATGGTTCTTCTTTATGGGTTGAAAGTGTCAGGGGAGAATTAAATAGGTATAGAGAATAAGTGAAGAAGAGGGGAGGTCTTAAAGTGGGTAGGGGTAAATGACTTGATTAAGTGACACTGCCAGGGTGAGCAGAACTTATGTGAATAAATATGGTGGAGGTAAATCATGAGTGAAGAAGAGGGAGAATGAAGAGGGGGGAGGAAAGTGACTTGCGCTGCTAGAATTCATGAAGTTAGGTGAAGAGAAAACTGCTGCCAAGTAGGATTGTTTTTAACGGCCTTCTGCTGCTCTAGATTCACAAGACAAGATGGATGAGGAAAACCTCAAATTACCTCTTCTAAGTGAAAAGTAAATTGCAAGGGGTCTACGACTTCAAGATCCTGTGCTAGGTTATTGGCTCTCCATCCTTCTGCGGTAACAACTCACTGAAGCCAGTAGAAACTTTTGTTTATTGCAGTAAATTATCAAAAAGCGAACAGAGCCTTTATTTCCCTTAACTGAGGTAACAAATTGTGTTATCTTTAAGGCAGTCTCACAATAAATACAGAACTTAATGTATTAAGCCCTCATGTTGTTTGCTCTATTTGCACACTTTAAATGCTAACTCGCTGTTTCATTGTGAAACATCTGCAGGGGATGTTAAGTGTCTTTTCCTGCGGCTGAACATTGAGAAAGCAAGTAGCATTAATCAAAAGGAATTCATCAGTAGGTAAGAAAAAGACAATTGATAGTATTATGTTTAAGTGTGTATTTAAGAGAAACTATTGCTTAATCTGTGGGTGTAAATAACTATGTTTTTGCCTTGTTTGTTTTCTTACTCAGATATTTAACTACTCGGGTCAATGGTTAATAGATTCATTGTACTCCCACAACTTACCAGTAAGGTTACAATCTTCAGCGTCACTCCCTGCATCCCGCTCTCTATCCGATTCTCCTTCAGGCTGCCATTCAAACCACGAGTAGAGTCCCAAGACGCCAGCTAATTAGGAGAAAGAACAACATCAGATGGATAGGAAGAATAGATCAAAATGGAGCAGGTCTCAGAGACAAAGGTGCCAAACACATCATTCATAAATATTGAGTAGCCAGAATAACAAAGTGACAGAACTGCAAGGGTAAGTAATCATCCTCTCTGCTATTTTCTGACTGTTTGTAGTGACGTTCAACACTGAGTGGCCAGTGTCTGTGTTAAAATCTGAGCTGGTTACCAAGACAACAAGCACCAGCCATTAGTATGCTATTTGGACCCTCTATTCAAGCTTCACCACTACATGCTGCAATGTACTGTCACACTTTCTAAGCAATACAGAATACATTACCAGTTATCAGATGGTGGTGATGAGGATGATGATGGTGATGATGATGGTGATGATGATGAGGATGATGATGGGAGGGAGGAGGGAGGAGCAGAAGCACAATGTTAAGTAATAAAGACTTTATAGTAGTATGTCATGCTCATTGTCTAAAACATAAAAACAATAAAAGCCAAACAAACACATTTCAGATCAGTTTTAGTTTGTTTCATGAATCTAAACCATCCCTCGCCTTTTAAATCTCTCATTCCACGCGGTCAACGTTTTGAGCCGTGTCTCAAGTTGTGCAGCTGATGTTTGGTAAATTCTTAATCAGTGCTGCAAGCGGGACAAGGATCCTGAAGGATCTGACAAATCATTTGGAGTGGTCAATGAGATTTGAGCTGACAGGACAAGAATGGTGGCTCCGGGCCAAACAACGGGCCGTTCGGGCCTTCCGGGCCACAGCACATCTCAGTCTGATCACATGTCACATGAGCCCCATCGGCAGGGTCCTCGGCAAGATACCTTTCCCAAAGAAACACACCGTGCTCCACAACAATGAGAGAGACTTCATTAATAAGCAGATAGCTTTTCTTTTGTTATGTGTTACATTTCTCAAATTCAATTTATCCATGCAAATGTATCTATTGTTTGTGTTTTAGCTTTTCATTTGGGATCACTAAATGGTAAAAGGTAAATGAGAGCTTCTCTCTTGTCTTCCTACCTAACATTCATACGCTGATGCCCATCAGAACTATCCAACATTCATACGCTGATCAGAATCATCTAACATTCATAAGCTGATGCCCATCACAGCTATCTAACATTCATACCCATTCGGCACAGCCTGCAGGTGCAATTTTTGGGTTCAAAGTTCACTTCTTAGTAACAGGATGTTTCACAACTACATTTTGTTTTCTACCAGCCATTTCTAGTAAATTAAAAATAATTTGAATTATACATTAATGTATCTTGATCTTAATGTTACTGCTGCCAAACCATCACAGCTTGAGTTAAAAGTCGATCATTTCTGACAAGGAGAAACTGCATACGTGTCTCATTTTGGCCCAATTACATCCAGCTGAATTTGAAAGGCCAGTGTGTATGACTCACTTTCGTCAGTGAGGAAAGGTTTATCCAAAGTGCTGAAATCGAGAAGATGGATCTGGACATTTTATTCAATATTAAGTAGAGAACGGTAACGGAGATCAAAACCGTGAAAAGTAGTAGAGGTAATTTTAAGCTTTCATCACAAGTCCTGCACATAATTTTGAACTCCTGCTTTGGGAAAGGTTGAGGCTGCTTTGCTCTCTTACTGGATTGGATATAGGCAGTTAGTTTAAAAAAACTCTGCATATTGTCTCTTTTTGTATTCTTGTCATGTTCCATTGGGCTGCCATTGGAGATTGGTGAGAAAAACTAAATGAACAAACATAAATCTGTCACCATTTGCAAAAGGAAATGATTAAACAATCAAGAGGAAACAACAATTACTACCGATACACAAGGCAGCAACAAAGGCTCAACTGTGAAGGAAAGAATAGCGTTTGAAGCAATGAAAGAGGCTTGAAATCGCCAAATATTTAGTTTTTCACCAAAAAAAATACTTACTTCAAATAATAAAAAATAAAAGTCTTAAAAGTCTTAAAAGTGACACTGCTATATAGCCTCACTGCAAACTGCTGGTGAAACATGTTCATAACCTCCCAGCTTGTGTGGGTGTACGTAAGCTATTTTCTCCTCATTCAAGATGTCGCTCATGAAATGTGCCTTCCTCCGGCTTTATCTAAGCATCATGTGCATGTCAACAACATGTGAGATTAGTTAGTAATGAAGCTGTTCATCGTAAATAAAGTCATGCAGTATGTAACAAAGCTACCCTGCACTTTGCTCAGAAAATGGTGTTAATTTGTAAGTACAATACGGCACTATTTAATTGTATATAGCTTGTAAACTTGTTTATCTGTGTTCAGCCATGTTCTGTGTGTGTGTGTGTGTGTGTGTGTGTGTGTGTGGGGGGGGGGGGGGGGGGGGGGGGTCAGTCTGCGTTGGGGACTATTTTCTCCATGAGCAACTTTGTCCTCCATGAAAAACACAGAGCAATCTCTGCTCTGTAAAGTGAAGAACACTAAAGAGGAGCACTTCTACTTCACAGAGCTTTGCACAGCAGCACGCCACTGGGAAGGTCACAAACGATACAAACAGCACCGCCAAACCACCTGCATATGAACGAATAACACTTCACGAGACATACTGTGATCTTTGACTACCAGATTTTCAAGAACATTACTCTGAAACAGGATGTATATTTCTACCGGAAGTGGAAGTATTATATATAAATATGCCTAACGATACATGCAAGAAAAACACATTTTGGTGCTTGATTCCAAATCAAGCTTTTTCTCTGCTTCTTTCCTTCTTTCAGTCTTTTTAGTCTTTCTTTATATATACAAAGCAATCAGTCACCAATAGTGGATTGTACCTCATGTAAGTGAGATCAGAACATAAAGTTCCTCCCTGCTTTGTTTGAAAAGTCACAATAAAACAGGACCGCTATCTAGGTAATGGTTACGATGCTCAATACCGGAAAATAATCTCATCTGTAATGGGGATGAGCAAATGCCAATGACCACTTGAAAACTACAAAGAGATGGAAGTTAAATATCCCTGGATTCATTGCGCTTCAACTGTCTCAATTACTACATATCCTAAAGAATTGTGTGGAAAACACTTTTTTTTTTCTTTTTTTTTAGGAACCATTTAAAACTGGATCATTATGAACCCGGGAACACAGTTTGAGCAATTTGCTGCTATTCTGTTACTTCTTTTCCTCTTCTTGTTCAGTTCGTCATGCTACCGATCTTCTTATCGACTCCAAATCCTTTGTCTGAAACACCAAATGGATTGACAAGACTGTGCCTGATTGTGCGTTGAACATGTATAGTAATAATAATTAAAATAATAAGAAGAAATACATGTCTGTAAGTCCCTGCCTTAATTCATGTCTATTTAAATGTGTAAAGCAATATCGAGTTGGTCTGACATGGCGCCACATGATACAGGATTTACTTTCTATCACTAAGTCATAAAAAGAGAGCAAAAGAACAAAAAACAGTAACATTTTTTGAAGAGAAGAAACAAGAAGGAATAGAAACGGTCGTGTCTCGATGGTGCCCCACAATTGCTGATGGTTAAGGTCAGGCAATGACCTTGATTGGGATCAGTCGCTGGGCAGTGAGTCTCCCAAGAGTTTTTGTATATTGTTGGTTACGATCTCGCCATGACCAAAAGAAACAGAGAGAAAAAGTGAGCTAATTCCTCTTTTTAAAGAGGAATTTCCTTCTTTCCTGCATGTATGTATCTACTGAAGCAGTTCCCCATACACAGCTTTTAAATACAACGTGCTATCCTGGAGAAAAGACAATATCTGTATCAATAGTATCAATCAGTGCTGTAAAAGCAGGGTAAGAGTTATGCTCTTCCATCTCAGCATTATCCTGTTGCATAAAATAAACCACATGCAAGACAGAAGGGGTTGTAGGCTTCAAAAAAGTGTCGCCGTCTAAAAAGAAAGGATGCAAACTTAATAATAAAAAAGTGGTGTTCTGATTCTGGTGACGAGGTGATGCTGTGCATTTCAAGTGAACTGAATGATGATATGGCTGGTACCATTTACTCCATGATGGATTAGAGCACAATAAATTAAGACGTGGTGAAATATCGTCCACTTTGCTAGCGTGGCAGTCGGAACAACCTACAAACAGTAAATTCTGCCACTTTAATACTTTCCTTTAAATGCAGAGTGTGAGAAAAGGCCATTTGCACACATTTACAGTGTAGCGCATTACAGTATTACCATGTTTCAAATGTGGCTGTCATTTAATTATCTGTGGCAAAATAACTCGACCAGCCTAATACTGTTTTCCACACTGTTTAATTGGATATGGAAATATTCCATTACGATTTGACCGTGCAGATTTGTAAAATGGAGTAATGAAGATATTTTGGCTCATGAAATACTAGCTGCTGCCTCTGCTGTTCAATTATCTACATGCAGGTGAAAATTCCAGCAGCATGGGGAAAAAACTGGAGCAGCCAGAGAGTAAGTTCCTGAAAGCTAGAAATCTCTGCCTGGCAAATTAATCACTGAAACAACAGCCCCATCAACCCCCTGCAGATCTATTGTTGGGAAGAGAGAAGCGCCCTTTAGAGACAATTTAATGCCATTTCAGCTTCATGAGCCAGTGAGAGAGAAGGTTGAGCAATAGCACAAACACATCAGTGTTTAACAACTGCAGTTGTTAGACGCTAGTTGACTCAACACAAAGTGGGCACATGGAGCCAATGTGACCTCCCCCTCCACATTCAAATAGATCGACGATCACCGGTTGAAGGGCTGATGATGGCCAATAAGAAAAATATGTCCTATCATCCAACCCGTCATGGTCCATTGCAATCAAGGGTCAGCCCACTTGGCTCGAAAGACTAGAAAGGCAGTTCTGAAGTGCAGATCAGAAGTTTGTGAGTCGCGTCCTTTTAGACAGCTTGTTCAAGACGGCACTGTTGTGCCATTATTCTGCCTCGCTTTTCTGTGTAACAGTGTTGCTCTGCTGCTAAGCAGGCAGCAGAGGTTGTCTAATTAAAAACTCTGCAAACAACACAGCTGGAATGTCGGGACCACAAACACATTAGAAGTGGCTGTATTACACGTTTTGTTTGATTCGGAGTAAAAAAGCAAAGTGCATTGAGGGGTCTTCTTTCGCAGTATTGCATGATCTCTGAAAAGGGATTATGAGAGAAAGTGTCTAACAGCGAGGATGGAATATGTTACACATGTTGCCTGTCACTACGTAATTAGTTGTCAATTCATAATACGTTCTCATCTTTTAATATACAATGTTGTAAAGAATAGCTGAATGAATTAATAATGCCACGCCATAAATAGAAGGCTTCAAATAGACCCCGTGATCCGTAACAGACGATACCGCTCGCAGCAATCAAGAAGAAATTGTGATTATAGCTCCCTTACACTGGGCTCTGTTCTGGCACCAGAGGATGAAACGTGAGCTGGCTCTGGTCAATACATGGCTGCCAGATTTGGTTAAGTTTTTGGGGGTAATGAACTTGGGCTTATTAAGGGTAAGAATCAGCTCCAGTTAGCTGTACTTTGCTAGCTTTGGGCCAGGGTTGGCAACCAGAATCGGATGGATATTTGCACTGATTGTGATATGTTATTCTTTTAAATATGGCAAGGATCTAGCTACCAGACATGCCAGATTTAGGCTGCTGATGACGAGAAAAATGGCAATACTCATGTACCGAGCAACAAAAAGTCCAGGCTCCTTTCAATTCAAACCGTTGTACTGACTGGTATTTAGTCACCACAACAGAAAATGTCTCTCATAACTTTTAAAATTGAGGCTGTTTTTGATTTCTTCTAATTGTAAGGCTAATAACACAGACCTCAGGCAGTCAGGTCATATTATTTCCAGCACAGTTTAAGCTAATTAGAAATTACATCGCATAGCATGTGAGACGCACTATATCTGCTATAATTTGAGGCACTTTGCGACCAGAAAAAGGAGAATTTGGAGCTGGCCATTTCAGATACAATGTACTACATCTAGAAGGCAAACATCATTGTGATGATATATTGTTTCATAGAATAGCACAAATGTCACTAAAAATGCGATTTTAATTAATGCAATAATGCCAGCACTGCCTGGCTAGGAGGAACAATTACATACAAGTAAATTGACTTTTCTCCATGAAGAGCTTTGTGTGAGCTGTAAGTCATTAGCAATATCTGCTTAGAGACGAGCTGACACATCAATAAGAGCAAACTTGGAAACCAAAACAACAACAACAGCATCGATCACTCTGCTGCAGCACTGGATGGTGGAGAAAACTCCCAGTAGCCATCCAGGAAATAGTATTTCAATCTTCATTACAGTGTCTAACCAGAAAGACGCCTCATCTAAGAGCCATCAGGCTGGGGAGAAAATGGACTGGATGCAGATAAACGATGATGGAGAGGGAGGAAACCAGGGCTGAAAATGGGGAGAAAGGGTTAGCGGAGAGAAGAAGGGAGCAGACAGGACAGGATGTGAGATGAGAGGAAAAGATAAAAGAGGGGACGAGAGAGGGACAAAATGGGCTAGGATCTGAGAGGTGGCTGTGGGTCGGGATGGGGGAGGGTGGAGCACGACATGCATAGTTACACTCCACTCAAAAAGAACACATAGACCTGGCGTGATATTATAGCACGTTGCAGAGGATTCATGAAATAGTGTGGTGACCTTCATCCATTTGGACACAACGCAAGTCAGAAAAACATGCTGAATGTATATATAAACAACCTAATATGGAGAAACAGAGAGGAGATGTACATGATTGTGCCTGTTCTTTCACAGTAAGTGGTTCTGTCAAGTGTACTTGTGTGTATATATATATATATATATATATATATATATATATATATATATATATAAAGAGAGAGAGAGAGAGAGAGAGAGAGAGAGAGATAAACATCCACACATATACACACATGCCAGGTAATGCACTCTTATCCTATTATCTGACCTTGCTGTCTGCTTCCAATGATTTTGAGATAAGCGCCCACATATTAGTGTGCTCCTTGGCCTCTGTTGTCTGTTTGCCTGGCTGCATGCTCTTAGTGACCGAGTTTCAATGGAGCGCTCTGGGGCTTCATTGCCTGTGCGTGTCTCTCTGTGTCTAAATGTGTGTGGCGTTCATTAAAGTGTATGTACGTTACACACATGGCACTGCATGCAGTGAGTCTCTTCCCAGCTAAAGCTAATGGCCGCATTATGATGAATTGGCTTCATGATTTCAGTTAGGCTGAGTGGTGATTAAATCTTCATTACCGCTTCTGGTCAGTCCTGCTCTACATAGATTGCCAAGAAACTCGATTCCTCTTCATTCTGCACGAAGTCCCTGACTGAATCAGGACGTCCACAGCGACAAACAAATTACAGCTGAGAGAAGAGTCCACAAATAATGCTCTCAGTCTTTCACGAACACACTCAAAGGACAGACCAGTATTTGATCAGCCTGCTTGTGACTTTTTTTAAATGTCGATGCTCAACACACAACCACAAATGAAATACACTCTGATAAAAGTCAAAGAGGAAGTGGTATTTTTTTTTTGTTTGTGAGTAAAGTTTAATTATTCTAAATGTCAGGTTGTTGTGGAGAAATGGAAGATTATAGCAGACTGATCTGGTTAATTCAGCATCTCCAGTAGAGGGCAACCCGATACCTGACACCTCCCTGCCAAACGTTAAAGCCAGCAAATAAGGCCTCTCAGAGATCAGAGTAAAGCTGATTTCAATCTATTTAATGTTTTGCATTGACCTGACATCCCATAAAGAAAGACATGCAGGATCTTCCACATTAGAATTAAGAACCAGTGGTCAATGAAAACACATTACAAGTCATTTTTACTATCAGGCACTCCAATGGACCCCTATGATTTCTACTGGAAGCGGATGCTCGAGGACAGGTGTCCCTGCAGGTCTTTTTACCTCCCTGGTAGTAAATCAGCCACAGCTGGGATATTAAACTATTAGAGGGGAACTAAAACCTGCAAGACACCAATTCTTAAGGACTGGAATTGAGTACCTACACTTAAGAGGTTCGCAGGGGGGATTTGAGAAAATGAGAAATAGTTTAATTTCACTCTTATTTCTCTCCTCACACATTAAGTGGTCACATTGAGAGAATATCTTAGAAAAACTATTTCCATCAGTGGTTTCACAGTACCTGCTGTTTCCTCACCACATACAGAATGGACGGTTATGTAAGTCAGTGGAAAACCGCATCTACCAAGAGAAAAATCTTCAGAAGCTATAATCGGATGATCTGTGCTCTAATGCACACAGTATATAACTGGAACAGTTGCTCAACTTTGTGAAAAGAGAAAGGAACACTGCTGTAGATTAAAATACAGTACGCAAGTGAAGAGCGACCCAGTTATTTCTGACATACTCTTAGGAGCTACTGGAGATAAAGGTAAAACGTATTAGCTGATAGTAACTATCATATTGAGCTGATATTTGTCCTTTCCAAACACTTACAGAAAATATACTGTATATATATATATATTCATTGCCTCAAATAAAAATAAAAATAAATATATATATATACATATACATACATATAATATACACATATATTTATACAGTATATATATATATATATATATATATATATATATATATATATATATATATATATATACAATATATATACACACACACACACATACATTAATACACACACACACATAGCTATATACACACACACAATATTCTGGACTGACCCGTTTCACATCTTTCCCAAACGTCTCACTGTAGCTGGTTCCAAGAATTTCAAATTGCACATGGGAATTAGAGCCTTCAGTGCGGAAGTCCATCACTCCTGTCAGGCCACTGATCCGTCCCTGTAGCAACAACAGGCAGAAAAGAGTTCCTGTTTGAGATGTCACAAAGACGGGAGCGGCAGCAGCCATTTGGTGTTTAATTGCGTTTGTGTTTCTGTCCCGTCGAGGCGAAGATAAATAGCCTGCAGGCATTAATTAGTTAATGCTCTAAGTTCCTTTGTACATTAAACGTTTCATCACAATCTAGTATAATGACAGTTTTGCATTGATTGAAATAACTTTCCTCTGTAAAGCATACTATGTAGGGGAAATAATGTAAACTGTGACACTTATAGATCATGACACAGCATATAATAAATCAAGGGGAAGTTTCTACAGTTGTTCACCATGACTTGTACCATTGGATTCAGACTACTTGTGTTCTGTTGGCAAAGTAAATTCTCCTTTCATGACACATTCTGCTACATTGTTTTATTAAGTTTGAAATGTGCGCGAACCAAATGAATTTAATCTAGTTGATATTCAATTTGAAATACATCAACACAACAATATGACAAGAGCATCCCTTCTTTCTTGTTCTTCATGCTCTGCTTGGTCATCTTATTGTATGTCAAAAGAAATCCCATTATCAGATTGAATTGGATGAAACCAAAGCACTTTTCATGATTTTGCCTTATTTCAAATGAGAACACGGACAGGGTTATACATAAGTCCAGCATCTGCTGAAAATCCATCTTGAGGCCAAACCTGGAGATCACATTTAATTACCAACAAATGAATGTGAATCTGATGAAAGTTGCCAGCAGGATTCATATTAGTATAGTGGACTGTTTGACTGAATACATCTTTAAAGTTGTGCTTTTTTTTTGTACATACCTATTCATTCAATCATCAATTTAGCAGAAGCTATCATTTATGATTTCTTACAAAACAGCAATTATAAAGCAGCAAAGACAACAAATGGTTCCAACTCAAATACCTTTTGGATGGTGTCCAACATAGACCATCCTCCATTCCATGGCTTAGTGGACTTCCTCATGCAGTTAAGGCTAGCCATACTGTGCCACTTCCTGTCCTCCAGTTTTCTGTAGAAGGCGTTGGCTAGCATCAAAACACTGTCATACAGGTAGAGATTGGACACCTGTTGGAGTAAAAAAAACAAGTAATTTCAATAAATGCATCCTTGGACTTTGTTTGTGCTGCGATACAGAGAACCAGAATCAAACTCTGAATACAATAAAAGAAAAGCAATATTAGTCTGTTGGGCTCCAAGGAATATAACACAGCTCCATGGTGAACGCACATGACTGAAGTCGTGACACAAAAGCAGTTGTCTTTCAGTCCGGTCGGGTGCGGTTTGATGGTGAAATAAAACATTCTCAGTGGGGAACAAAAGATTGTCTCCTTGCTTGGAGAAAGAGTGGAAAACATTGTGACAACTGGCGTTAAGGTTGTCTTTTGGTGTCGAGATGGAGACACTGTTTCTTTCCTTTCTTTGATAGAAAAGACATCAGCAACCTCCCTCTGAATGTCCACATGTTGCACTGAGGTTGATTTGCAATCAGAGGGGTTGTACAAATACAACAGGAATCAAAGGTGTGGTCTGAAATCAAGAGAGTGCACAACTGAACATATTTCTGGTTCAATCATCCTCCATCGTATACATTTGAGAGCTGCCATCAGTCCAACCGTCTCCTCTGTCTTCAGTGCACCCTGTCAGGATACATGTCTGCCCCTCCTGTCTTAGTGTGACAGTGGATTTGATAGGTCCTCTGGGTCAAGTCAAGTCAAATTCTCCCACAACAGAAGATCCATGGAAGCAATACTTGATGCCACTCCAGGCACTCAATTCATGACACCTTTATACTTCAGTCCAAGCCTTCCAGTAGTAGGACATCACACAAGTCAAGTTTACTTGCCTCAAGGTCACTCAGCCAGAAGCAAAGTCCAGACGTAATGCAATCCAGAAGCTCTTGATGTCTGAGGTTACACCACAGCTGACTGCCTGTAAAAGGGATTAGTGCAGGAAAGGCACTGCAATCTCCTCGGTATGACTATTCTAATGAATGCTTGAAATGCCATTACCCGATATGTAACCCTCTTTCATGTGAATTATTGAGAACTGTGGGTGCACACGCCACATGGTTTTTGCCATCTGTCCGGAGTATGGAGGAAAAAAGGAAAATTAACGTTTCAATAGAGCTACAGGGAACTCAGCTATTACACTCCAGATGGATTGAGCAAAAGAAAAGTTTAAGAGGTGTAAGGAGGTCCTCTTAACTCGTAATAAAAGCAATAAGTGGCAGGGTAAGTAAGGTTATGAAAATCCAAAGAAGGAAAAAGCATTGTGTTAATGCCAATTGTATTAGTAGATACATTACAAAGCTATGAGTGTGCTAGGGTACATCGTCCTTTATGGACTCTCATTGTCATTTCTAATTTACCTTAGCTTTGGTTCCTGGTAGACACATCCTTTGTACAACTCATAGATAGCATAATGTAATCTCTTTAAGAGTGAGAGTACTTTGCACAATGGAAGCCTTTGATAAGGATGTGATATCCTAGTAATTTAAAACATGTTGTTTTTAGGCTACAATGTGGAAAAATACATGTTAAATAGATTTTTTATGTTAATGTAAAAACATGCTTTTACTTACATTTAAACTATAGATTACTTAGTTTTGCCAGTTATTTCCCAGTCCCACTGAGCACAAGTCATTTATATTCATGGGCAATCATGTCCCTTGTAATTGCCTTATCTAGGAAGTTTAATCTATATTCAGGTGCATACATAATCAGTTAATATTTGTATTCATGTGGCACTTGGCAGATGCTTCTCTATATTGTCTTACACAATGGCCGCATGCTCAAGTCTTTACTGAAAATGTGAAAAAACATGTGATCAAGCAGGACTCATGTGTGTTCTCCATTGGAACACATGTGCTGTACACAGAACAAACAACAACAACACATTTTGCTGGTTTTATGGTTCTGCCAGTCCGGCAGATAACAAGTGTCCCTCCTGTTGGCTGCTGGGAAAAGTGGATGGAACATGCCGGTTGTTGTGAAAGCACTGTGAGTGTTTACTCGCGACAAAAGGGGAACAAATTACTAGAAAAATACAACCTTGCCACTGGTCAAATACTAATGCACCTGATCCGTCCCATGTTGTACATTAGCCAACTTCAAAGCTCAGACGCTCTGACGCATGGGCAGTGGAGAATCTAGAGTGGTTTGACAATTTCCTTTGCGTGTCTTGACATTTTTTCTAGAAATTGTCACTATTGGAATTAATTTTAACAGATTTGGTGTAACAAACACTTAATAATCATGGAACACATGCACTCTTGAGCAGGCTAGAGAGTAGGGAGATGTCATGCTCTGTTGGTATGTATGGTGTTGTTCTTACATTGTTTATTTTGTTCATTATTGTGCAAGTTAAAATAATAGAGTAAAGAGATGAGTGATCTACTAAGCAGTCTGGATCTTGAGTCTGAGATCGATTGCTTTAGTCTCGGCCCACATACCTCTGGGAAAATCGAGTTCTTTTCCTCACAAAAGTAAAGCCTTGTTGAGGAAAAGACACCAAATCACTCTCGTGATTATCGTGAAATAATTATAATTCTTAATCAAATTGGTCACAGTTAAAACAATGCATGTTTTTCCCGGTCTACATGTTGTATTGTCGGAACATAAATGAACAATTATTATGTCCTAAATGTTTTATTACTCAGAACATCACTTGTTTACTGATGTGTTTTTCTGGGTTTGAGTATTATAAAACAACGAGGTGTGTTTGGGAAGGGAACCTTTTGTGGCAGATATGTATTGAAATATAAAACAATATATATATATATATATATATATATATATATATATATATACACTGTATATATATACATATATATATATGTATATACTGTATATATATATATATATATATATATATATATATATATATATATATATATATGTTTATATTTCACATGAGTTCATGTGGGATGGGCACCTTTTATGCCCATGACAGAATGAATCACTAACTAACCTCTGTCAGAGAGGTTGTTTTTGATCCTGTTTAAATGTACTTGTTATGTAGCAGGATTTCTTTTTCAACAGTTCTCAATGTTGTTTGGCAAATAATGCGGCCAAATAATAACTACTCTATTTCAGTTTTGTTGTCTATCCTGATTCAAAAGATCAACATTTCACCAGTTCTTTTTTCATAAATTACTTTCCAAAATAATATCTGTCATTTGTCAATTGCCTATCCTCATCTATATTTTAGTTGTAATGCTTACTTTGCAATATTTAAATGGTACTGTTCTTCCAATCCTATGAAAATATGTCTAAAGATTTTCTTTTGACAAAACTAAATAAAGAGGATTGTGAAGCCATGGCTGATCTATGGGATTTCACTGACGATATTTCAGGAGCTTCAACAGTAAATCTTTAAGCGTTTTTTTTTTTTACCTCCAGGGACTGCAGATAGCCTTCCTGCGGGTCACAGAGCAGGGACGAGATGCGATGGTTGTTCCTCATACAGCGGACATTGGTGTCTTTCCACAATGGGAAGATCTGACGAATGATGGTCATCCTCCCCAGAGAGCTGTGAACCAGCTCCATGATGTCTGCATCACTCACCTCCTGAATATGAAGACAGCAGAAGGACTTTAGTTCAACACATCTTTCCCTCTGATCTTAGTGTAAAGTATGGTGCCACTGTCTTAATGAGATTTCTTTTGCACAGTTGGGAATCATGACACAAACCATGAATTTTGAATTTTTTGGAAAAGCAGTTTTTCTGAGTGAACATGTGGATAAGAAACACCACCTCAGAGGGGTTTTCGTTAGCTGTGACTGCTCCTTAAGCAATTTAAATATCAGATGACACATTTGGGCACTACAGAGAAATTAGATACAAGATTAAGTGACGGAGTTCCAACAAATAAAATGGAGACGACTGTTAGAGGATAGGTACTGAAATATCAACTTCATTGAGTATTTGCTTTATTTGTTGCTGTTTGTAGGACATAAATCTAGTGTATTCACGATGGCCAACCAAAAGCTTAATTCACATATCATTTCTGTCCCAACATTGGTATATTTTATATCTAACCCTATTTAATAACCAGCCGAAGACAATCTCGCTTGTTTTGTTATTCACATTAGATTGACACATCAATCAACATTTCAAGTATATCCTTCACAATAATATTGCAGGTGACCCTTGGCCCTTTTCTTTGAAGGGAACCCCTGTGTGGAGTGTCGGTGGAGATCTACTCTGTGAAGGGTCATATCAATATTCATGAGACATTGAGCGGCCTGCTCGTCTCCAGAGTGGGACAATGGTCAATGCTGAGGCAGACAGTCGGTCTCTAGGGGAAACGTTGGGTTCATATACTATCTGACAATAAAGCTGTGAGGTTACTGTCGGGTCAAAACTTAAGCAGCTCTGGGACGATATGATCCGTAACCACACATGCCTGAATTCATGCTTCCTATCTGTTTTCCTAATCAGATGTTTTGATCTCTCCCTTTCGCATTGACCTCTGTGGTTACTATGGTCTCTGTCCTCCCTCACTGTTGATTTCTTCCTGATCTTACTTTATATTTTTACCTTATTTGAGCTGACATTCAATCTTTTCACATGATTTGTACAAACTAAGGGTTATATTCCCTTTTTTGGTCATAAGCGTATCTCATGTAATTTCCATTTCTTCTATTTTCAATGCAAAACCGGCAAACAAACCAAATTGATTATATGGATTCTTTCATCCAGAGCCAGTGTTCCCAGATCTTTCATCTGTGTACAGCATTAGTAAAACACTCCTCAGGTGATTCTAGCTCATTTAGTTTCATCCTCTGAATATTTTTATTACTCAGTCAGGTGGAAATTATGAATATTCATAAGTTGCCGTGACACATTAATCAGATGAATTATGCCGCATGGTTCACAGAGTCGAACCCTCACGTCCTTTCTAATAACTTCCAATGCCACCCAGTCAAAGTGTTCTGTCACCATCACGGTTGACATTTGTGTCATAACCTGACCTTGCAGTGACACTGACCAATGGGACATGGCTGTTTGAATAGAAAGTACAGACAACATGATATATTTCACTTGTAAATTATGCACCCAAAACTGGCTGAAAAGAAAACAAAGGATTGATACATTAAGGACTACAATGGTCATCCCATGGATTTGAGAAACTCTAGAGAAGCATTATCAATCTAAACTGGTCTACTGTATGTGGTTTATGATAGCACGTTGAATCACAATGTTGCTTCTTCTTTAATGGTCAAAAGCATAAAACATCATGAGGTGCTTTTAATATCTAGAGTTATTGCACAATCAGTTTAGGTGTTAAGCACCTTGAAAGTAACGACGACCAAAATACATTCACAAATCAAGTTGAGATGACAGATTATCCTCTTTGTGCTGCTCAGTCAATGTCATTAATCATTCACAGGAAATACATTGGAAAATATTACTAGTAATCATGACATGGATTTAATTAGAAGTTGAGATGCTTTTTGAATCTGCAGGCAACTAAATTGAGAAATAATAAGAGCCAGGGAAGAAGAGCAAAGCACAGTGTGTGTATGACATTCATTTTAGCTGTACAAAACTCATATTTTGTCATACTAAGGTAATTAGTTGAGCGGAAAATTATTTCCAAATAACTTTATTATCGAGTTGATAGAACCGGATAATTGGTGATTGTCCTTTTGCAATGGAGGAAAAGAGACATCACAAACCTCCAATAACACAAGGCACGAGCCTCAGTTGTGATACTCTGACTTAACTGATCTGAGTTGAAATATCCAATATATCAATGGTTATATTAAATTGAAGCTTTCTTCTTCAACATCAAAACATAGAAATGATGTCTTTGCAAATTATGCAAAGGGTTTTGCAATTAAATCAAAGCTAGTTGTGTTTAAAATTGATCATTCATCAAGAATTGCACAGAGAATCAAATGAATAGCTTATGGCAGAGAGAGTAAAGGCATAGCTGTTATATCGTGGAATAAAAAGTACAGCCATCACTGATTTGCAATTAATATTCATCACATTTATAGGGGCTTGAAAAATGAGTTTACAAAAGGTTTTACAATAAACCAGATCCATAGTGCTTACATGTACATAATTAAATAGAACTTTTTGTAGGATGTCTTTTCTTAATGATCTGCAATAATATGTATTTTTGCCTTGTATTAGCAAGACTGTGCAAGAATAACGAATAGCGCTACACATATAATGAAAGTCAATAAACTATTAACCCTTTTTACAGGTTTAAATCTCAAACTGCTATGTTATGCTAATGATAAAATCACATATGGTTGTATTGGCTTTATTAATAATACTCTCAAGCACTGCTAGTAGAAAGGGAAGGACTTTAAATTAAACGGAAACAAAAGAAGGACCATTTGCAATAACATGTGGCCCGAGAAGGCGGAAATGCAACGCAATTTCATGCCAAATTGCACTGCACCATCTGATATGCATCAACATAACCTTAGCTTCGCCAACCAACTCTGTGCAAGAAGTGGGTTTTGTTTTGAGGAAAAAATTAATCAATTCAGCTGTAGTGCAAAAACATGTGGATGGCATCGTGATTGTGTTAGCACTGAATATTAGATTAATGCTTTGGAACAAGACATATCAAATGCCATGTAAATAATTACATGAATCAATACATTACAGTGAAAATACACAGCTCGTTGTTTATACGGTGCAGTGCATGTGTGTTATCTGTATGCCAGTTGGTTGTGAGGGTTGTATTGCCATGATGGAACTAACGTCTCAGCCCGGCGGTGCAGTGAGTCTTATTCCGTGAGACATGCTGTGTGTGATTTGACATAAAATGACTGTGCGGTAACATTTTGATAAGGTGGTTGGTGGAGGCAGTCGCCTGTCTGGGGTGCTTGAGATTTATGACCATGAAGCAGGATGTCTCCTGTGGTCACCATTTGTGGGTTAGTACATCATTTTCTGACATCTGAATGGGCTTTCTGCATAGATTGTCATTGGAGTTAATGGTACAAAGAATATGAACAGCAAATTCCAGGGATTTGATAAATGCGATGCTACACTTTGAGTAATCAATAAGCTAATTGGAAAATGATATATTTATTTTTCTCGGAAGAGGCCTCTTCGGTAATCCACTTCCTGTCCCACGGTCTGGTATGCCGGAGATTGCGTCAGAAAAAAAAAGTTTTAGTTGCTCGACGGGCAGTTACCCAAGACATCGGTCATATCATGACTGTCCTCCTCAACTCTGTCTGTCACAGCAGACACAGCCACCTCATCCATCAAACATTCTCAGGTGTCAACGTCCCGGCCTTTGAAGGGGAAAAAAAACAACCCCAAAACAAATTCTCCCAGAATGTGCAATCCATCTGAGTCCACTAGACAGTGTCAGAGGCAGACAACCTTCTGTGTGCCGGCAGCTGCTGCACCCTGGTTTTGTTTAGGGAGACGCACGCCCTCCTGTCGTCCCCACGCCCGCCTGCTCACATCAAGCAGGCACTTCTTACACTAACTATCTCTTTTTTTCTCAAACATGACGTTGGTCATTTGTGTGTTGAATAGGTTTTCGGACCCTGAGGGCTTGTCAACTGTGTGCCGCTCTAATCTACTCCTTTGGTTTTAGAAGGCATTCGCGTCAGTCTCGAACTGAAATGTTTGCAACTGAAGAAAAAGTTCACAGTTTTGACAGTTTGCTTTGATTTGACGTCTTTATAATGTCAAATTGGAAAGACTAGTCAGGTCTAATGGAACTGCTATTGGGGTGCAAAATGGGGGGGGGGGGGGGGGGGGGGGAACTGTGGTTTTGAAGTTTGACCTCTACTAAGCAGTTGTGACGGGTTGGAACACATGCACTCTTGAGCAGGCTAGAGAGTAGGGAGATGTCATGCTCTGTCGTGCTTGATTGTGATTGTTCATAAATGACATGATAAGTGTTTAGAAGATTAAGGTGTTGACTATGGTGTTGTTCATACATTATTTATTTTGTTCATTATTGTGCAAGTTAAAATAATAGAGTAAAGAGATGAGTGATCTACTAAGCAGTCTGGATCTTGAGTCTGAGATCGATTGCTTTAGTCTCCGCCCACATACCTCTGGGAAAATAAGTAAAGCCTTGTTGAGGAAAAGACACCAAATCACTCTCGTGATTATTTATCCCCCCTTTTAGGTATGTTGTTGGTAAGAATGAAGTTAACATGTCGGTATGGATGTTAGATGTTTCCTGAGAATATTGTTGGTCTGTTGGTCTGGTGGTTACTTAAGAGTTGAGATTTACCGTGAATATTGAAGTGTGTGCGTTTGTATTGCAATGTACGTGAGTTCCCGCCTGTTGAATGAAATTACAGCTAGCTGTGTCAAGTGTAGCTGCCATTTTGTGATTCACAGAGATCAAGCTATTTTGTGTTTAGTCATATCTGTATGTATATACATAATTGTGTTGTGCAAAAGAACAAAAGTAAAGCCTTGTTGAGGAAAAGACACCAAATCACTCTCGTGATTATTTATCCCCCCTTTTAGGGGTGTAACACAGTCAAGGCCACGATATCTCAGTCTCTGCTGCATCCTGCTAGTGTGATTTTAAATTGTGGACTTCAACGATGTGTGACATCTACGGGTGAGTTACAGACTTCAAACTATTACCTGCATCTTTATGCCTTTCACTCACTGCATGTAATGTTGTCGTTCCACTCATGCGTATGCCATCATTGTTGCAAAGATCTGTTTTATTCCTTTTTGTTTATCCGTAAAGACTGTCACACCTTATTGTTTTCCGACTCGTGATCACACTCACTCATCATCATCATCAGTTTCCGTCTCTATCAATCTTACTCTGTGGTCTTATCGCATTTCTAGCTCGACAGCTACATTCATCGTGCCATATGTTGCTTGCTGGTGGTAGATTAGCATAACCCCTTTGTCGTGAGAGTTGAATGAAATGTGAGACCTCGCTGACTGTGGCCCCATCCCCATCAGCGCCCCGGGCTCCTGCCACAGTCAGCCTCAAGACGACGGGGTTAAAATGAATGTCACAACTCAGTCATGACCAGGCAGCTCAACAGTAGCAACTGTCTGCAGGGACTCCCGGTGAATACAGGGGGCAAGAGGTAACATGGAAAGCTGTTATCACCCTGCAGGAGTTTGTGATACAGCGGGACTGCCTCTGATCAGACTAGCAGGACGCCCGCGAGTGAAACACCATCTAGTATTTTATAACTGTGTAGTAAGGTGGGAGTTCAAAATTCACCCGCAGCTGCTTCAAATTGAGAATCCATCTTTGTTGCAGTTTGTAAAATAACCCAGAAAAGATAAGGAAATCGAAACATACTACAAGTCTGAGAATCTCATTCTGATAATCACTGTGTTGTTTGTCCTTACACGTGATTGAATGAAGAAAGAAAAGAAGACATGTGCCTTTGCTTTGTGCTATCAGGCATGTCAGGAGCCTGTTAGAAATCAAATCAGTGGCTAATGGAAACAAATTAGCTTAGTAATTTCCTTTAAATCTCCCACCCTTGTAGATACAAGTAAGAATTGTGGATAAATCCTTTACTGTTAATTTACATGACGACTCAAGTTGATGAACTCATACGAATTTAAAAGGCTCTGTTCGAGAATTAGAATCTAAGAAGAGAACGGTGAACTCGGAAGGTTGCTCAGAGTTTTTGTGTTATCTTTTTTCTGTACATCAGAGGAGCTCCGGAGGCCAAAGTCTGAGAAGAATAGTTTGGCATGGCTAGTAATTATATTTTCTTGTTAGCCTTTTCAACAAGGCGGTGTTATTTCTATTTTAAGGTGATTGTCAGCTCCATGCACAGTTTATCTTGTGTGATGGTTTGAAAGGCAGGGAAACAGAGAAAAATCGAATACAAATAACAAAACTGCCTCTAGAATAGACAAGAGATGGGGATATATGTGAGAGTTCACATATACAACTAGGCCCATTCATTTCCCTTTAAATGCATACCAGGCAGAGATAACTCTACAATAAGCCACATCACATCAACCATTAAGGGAGTGCCATAGAAATTAAAATGCCATTAGTTCATACCTTCCCAGAGTCTGATGCAATTAGAGCTAATGTCTTGGTGGAAGTCTGCGGTAATTGACTGGAAGCCATGCTGAAGCATAAAGGACAACTATTTATTTGTTAAAGTCAAATGAGTGCTGTGGCCAATATGTATATTTTCAAGAGTTAATCTGCCACACCGAACTACAGTATCTGAAAATGTAATGTTCTGGGATACATACATTCATTAATCAGGCTCCATGGATTATGAATCAATATGTGTCATGTTCTGAATGTTGAGGTTCAGATGTTTGTGAAGATGAGGAGAGGAGTTGACTTTTCATTTAAATCCAAAGATATTGATGTGTGTAAGTGTGAGTGTGTGTTAGGCAGACAGCTCCAATGCTAATATTCCCATGTATATCAAGTGGGTTGAAACTTTTATCGGATGTCTTTCATCCACTGCTTTTAGTATCGGGCCAATCCTATGACTCCTCCCTCATCTCCAAATCCCTTTGAATCAATGGAATTGCAGCGTTAGGGCACTAAAGTGAAAGACCCCTGTTCTGTATTCACAAAGTGTACCTGAGTTTTGTGCTGTTACAGCCACTTTAGAAGACCATTTAGGTCAATGTCAGACACACAGAGCATTGGTACAATGGGGGGGGGGGGGGGGGGGGGGGGGGGGGGGGGGGGGACGAACACTAACAAGTATAGGGAGGGCAATTATACAATATCCAATAAAGGGGCAGCCTCTCAGGCAGAAGCGATCAAATAAAAACAAAAGATGTGATGCTAATTTAAACGAATATGAAAGTGTACAGAGTTACAGTGTTGTAAATTTGAATGTGTTGGTGTGTGACTTGGCAGCCTATGAGACTGTGTTGACAGAAGCAAACAGTCACTAAGGTCCAAATTCACTCAGGTACATACACGTGTGTTTGTGTTTGGCCTCACCTCATTGGCATAGACCCAGTGACTGTCCTTGGATGCCAGGTTGGTTTCCACGGCCTGCAGTGATGGACACAATGAGAAAGAAAGAGGACAGACAAAGAGAGAGGAATATGTTAGGAACCATGGTGTGCAATTCATTGAGATCTTACAATAGCCAATGTCATACCCCTCTCGAGTATCTCTGGAGCTTAATTTGTATGACGTCCCGGATCACAGAGAGGGTGCGGACCAGATGAATCATGGGAGGAAAAAACATTATGAAATGCATCAAAATCACAGTGCCTGGAGCATATTGGACAAACCAGCCAAGATAGATTACACTATGTGGAGCATATACAAGCTGACCATGTTTACATTGTATGTGAGAATGAAGCCAGACGCACATATCAAGACCATGACTACGGAACGTACTTCATTCGCCTTTCCTACCGCAGAGACTTTGAAATTGAATTAGAAACTGTGGCGCCCACATAAACTGGTGCCAGTGTTCGATATAAATCAGATTGTGTCACTCTGTTGAAATACAAATTGGCATCGGTGGCCTAAAGGTTAGGGAAGCGAGCAAAGACCCTTAACCCCAACCGCTCCAGTGTAGCGGCTCGGTGGCCAGCAGATCAGACTGTGGTTGTACTGGAAAGCTTCCAGGTGCAAATGTGATCTGGGTGTTTGAGAAAAGAGTGCACTGCTGCAAGATAATCTGCCCCCGGAATAAAAAAAACTTTTCACCTCCAGAAAAAACATTCAATGTAAGGTGTGTGGCAAGGTGTTTAAGGCTCTGACAGATAGACAGACCTATTTACAACTGGCCAATGGTTTCTGCTATCACAGCAAGTGACAAGTGTTACCATATCTTTAATAAAATGGGGTCACCATTTTTCATATTCCTTTTGGATTTTCTTTACTCTTAAATTAAATCAGGAGAGGTGGCGCAGAATTCCCTATTATGTGTCTACTTGGTACTTGCAACTTTGTGAGCGTATCGGTTTCAGTCGGATGTTGAATGGTATCTGTTGAACACAAGGATGCACCTTGCGTAATACTCTCTCCCTTCATCCCGCCGTGGTAATACTTTCCCTATCTGAAGTATTTGTCAGGCCAATGTGTGAACCCAGTTACACGCAGCAAATAAATGCCTTTCCAGCAGCAAATCAGGTTTTCTTCATCTCAATTCCAGAAACTGTTTCTTTTATACGTGACTTTTAGAAATGAGGTTAAGGCAGCAATTACCCTGTAACCTGGTTACTGAAATGTATATATATATATATATATATATATATATATATATATATATATATATATATATTCATTGAGTGACCTGAAACCCCCCGTGGATTAACCATAAACCCTCCATCTCATTATGAAGTTTTTACACCTGTCTCAAAACTGCACACATTTGACATCCATCATGCTTAATGTCTCAATGCATATCATCTCCGACAAATTGCTATCATTAGTGTCTCAATGAATCCCTAAGCAATGAGCACCGATACGTCTCAACATATAACGGGTGGAAACATGCTGCAGTTTTACTCAACACAACCAGGCTCATCAATAATAGCTGCGTGGTGCAGAGCACAGCACCAAAAGCTGCCGATCGATCTTCTGACCTTGGAAGAGTCATGATTTGATTTTAATGCTCCCCTCAGTCCCAGATTGAGCTCATCAAACTGCAAGAGGACCATACCAATGAGAGCGCAATATTTACCTCGAAGGTTGAAATGCCACGTCTCTAGTGCTTAAAATTGGAGCTTCACGCTACCTTAACTTTGACTTGAAATTCAAATGTACAGGCCAATGTTGTCAATGAAATACTTGAAGACTTGAAGATTTATGCAGGAAAAGTGCACACATTTTTCATGGGGACTACCTTTTAGTTACCCACCCAAGAAAGTCCATAAATGCCTCTAAGCTATTTAAAGACATGGTTTTGTATTTGACAACAAGATATATCTACAGAGGCAACATAGTTCATTACTTGCATGGTGGGCATGTTGGTTACTCGTGAAACCACTCGGCTGAATTAAGTGATATCAATTTCAAGAGGTTACAAATCAGTATACAAATCAGCTCAATATATTTACACTACAGGAAAAGTGCCACAGTTGTTATTGTTACGGCACCCATTGTTGACTGCATAATACACAGGCCTAAAATAAAAATCGTTGATTGTGCTGTTCTTCAATTGTACTTCGATCAAGGTTCATACACACAGTGTTTGTAATTGATAATGTTATGTAATAAGAAAGTTCTCAAGCGGCGAGAGATATTTTAAATGTGATAAAGGCAGAGAAGACATTTCACTTCTGTGTCGCACAACCTTAAGGCACAACATAACACTGGAGGGCCTGTGTATGTCTATGTGTGTGTGTGTGTGTGTGTGTGTGTGTGTCTCTCTTGTGCAGGCATTTGTTTGTAGGCGTGGAACACGGCAAGATTCTGAGAAAAAACGAAGGCTAGTTGTGAAACGTAGAGTTGTCCGAACCAGTTTTGGCAAAAGGTGAACATAAAGGTAAATCAGAAGCAGAAAGATGAAAGGGAAATTTGTGCGTGGGGGTGAATGTGTGAGTGATTTAAATAAATAAATCCGGAAAAGTTTTTTTTAAAGATTAAGATCTAGATTTTTACAACAAATCTGATTATATGGGTAAGCATTATTTAACGACTGTGTTTGAGTTTGATTATTTCAGCTGAACTTTTCCAGCCCTTAATGTGCGTATAAAACATACCGTGCTTCTGCAGATAGTGCATCGACGATGCTTTCACATGGATAATCGCATTAGCACTTGAACCAACCCTGAATAACATAAAATAATTGTTTGCTTTGCACAACTTGAAACAATCTTTTATCAGCAAAACGCTGTAGACATTTAAGTTAAAATCACTAGAGGCTTTCTGTATTATGTCTGATGGGAAAATATAAGCAAAATCCTTTCATGTGTGAGCAATCTATTAATTGAAATTATTCCGACGACTCACTGGGTCCTGAAACAAATCTAGTGATGAGAGCTATTGTCTGCAATAAAGAATAACTTTGACATTTAAGAAAAGACCACAGCTTCTTGAACTGCACTCATTGTTGCTTACAAAATGTGTCACATGCTATAATAGCCCAAAAAAACTAAGTGAAGTACAGAAGCGTGGGTTCGCTCATGTGCACCAGCTGGGATGCAGTGTTTTGTTGAAGCCCCGGGCTCAACAACATTCACCACTTGAGATCACAACACAACTGATCACTCCACGATTCAAGACACTATGGAAATAGAGCCTCGTTAAGCTAAATGTTTGTGAGCTGTATAAATGTGACACATGCATAACTGTGCTGACATACTGAATGAAGCGTCTGAGAGCTGAATGCTCTACCTGAATTTACAACTCATCAATGTGATGTCATTCATTGTTAGTTGAGTTTGCCATTTAATCCGACATCAATCCAAGGAAGCAACAAGGTGAGAACGAGTAACATTTTGAACTGCATAGGAACATATATATACGGAATATAGAGGAAATATATAAATTAGGACTTAACATTCATGGCTGCTTTTGCTTCTATTTTCGATTTTAATTGAAAAGTGCCTGGATGTTGAGATCTCAGAAACATCACACAATATGCTGTGCTCAGAGTATAGGGAGTTGCTCATTAGGACTCACACTTGCAGCTCTTAAATACAAAAGCCTTGTATGTATTAGTACCATTTATACATTATTTTGCCTAATCAGCCCCTTCCCAATCACACCTATTCCTATTTCAGTTTCCCTTCCACACCAAAGCCTGAAAATCCATCCGAGAACTCAAATGTTATCGACATCGAGGCAGAGTAATTTCATCTTTGTGCGTTTCCTTCTTTCCATTCTCTTCAGCAGATGATGCAACAGTGAAACTATGACGAGCAGCGTGGTTTTGGAGAAGGAGGCTTAGACAAGAGCCTGGAGTTACATCTGAGGAATATCCCATACCGTCGATACAGCCGAAGCCTGGCGACGGTAAGATCTCTAATCAGAGAGGCAAAGTACCCCAGGCATGTTCTTATACAGTAGCAATGCCACAAACGCCGCCAGACAATGCCAAGTCCAATTCACCACCGTGACAGCCGATGAGGGATTGAGAGGAATTGCGGTTTGGAGGATGTGGAAATAGGTGGGGGGAGGTTTAGGCGATGTGCAGACGACTGAGGAGGAATCTTCTGAATGCGAAAAGATGAGAGTGCCTCGCGTAGACTTATTCAACACAATTAGTTTGTCAATACGGGTATTTAAATAATTTATTACGATTTATGTTTGAAAGCAAAGCTTTTTTTACATTGCACTTGCAGTCTCTTCAAACGCTATCAGCAGTCAGCAAGAGCAAAGCGACCACAGTAATGCTGATTCTAAATAACCCCAATTCCTCCTGGTTCCTAAAGCCAATATTGAAAATACTAAGTTCAGAGGAATGACACTGACCCAGGGACTGAGGTAAACAATGCTCAAGTTGCAGTGTTGAGAAAACACATTATCCAGTGTCTCAGTTTGCGTGTTCACTATTGTTTGTGTCGCAGTAGATGGATTTTTTTTCTTTGGCATTTAAAATGCAGCATATTAATTAACAATTCAGTCACATATTTAACATTTTAAAAATAAAAACCTTTTAGCTGAATCTAATTGGTTTCGTATCGCAGTCCATTATATGGTGTGTATTATAA
The DNA here is from genome assembly GCF_009769545.1 of Cyclopterus lumpus. Classification (NCBI taxonomy): domain Eukaryota; kingdom Metazoa; phylum Chordata; class Actinopteri; order Perciformes; family Cyclopteridae; genus Cyclopterus; species Cyclopterus lumpus. The sequence continues at coordinate 7,926,341 of NC_046980.1, read as the reverse complement.
ATGCATCTGTATTTTGAATTTGCGTTAGCGATTAGGGTTGCATATCTAATTACATATTGAATCATCTGAGAGGGAAACCATCATATACACACACACACACACATATATATATATATATATATACATAGTAACATATTGTCATATTGTTTTCTTGTCACTGAAATGCTCTCAGAATGCAGAAGTGGCTTTTTATTGTTACCCTCCTCCTTCTCTAACACACTTACCCAGGGATTTCAACGACTCGCCCCTTGGCAATGCACCATCTTTTTAAGGTCAGCTCTGGGTACATGGCAACCAAAGGTCTGTTTGAAGTGGAGGCCTTTCACAGAGTCTTTGTACTTAGCCATAGTTTGAGGAGGGAGGACAATGAAACGATTTTGGAAGCTGTCCCACCTTTGCTTGTTGTTTCGGTGTAAGGATCTCATTTAGAAGCTCGGAAGTCGTAATGAGGTCTGTCATAAAAGATTTACAATAGTCCCTATGAAACAGCCTTGCCAGCGTTGCTGGGGAAACAAACTGTCAGACTACTTCATTTGAACAGCATTGAACACAAAGGTGTCCTCAGTGCACCTTTAGACTGATACAGACATGCACATATATTGTACACACTGTTAAACATGTAAATATGCACATATTAAACATACGCACAGGTTAGTTAGAGCCTTAATGGACCATCACCATCTATCTATCTACTAATAATTGATGCTCAAATGATTGAGAGACCAGTCAGCTGGGATACCGATCTGCAGTCCTTGATAATCCAACACCTGAACAAATCTCCTCTGACCTTCCACTGTCAGTATTCAACACCAGGTGGCCCTCCCAAGAAGATGACACACGCGTGTCACATTAAAAACAAATCACGACTCCCATCTGCCACGAGGCTGCTAGCTTCTCTCTGCATGTAGTAACCTTCCCACAGGCTTACGCAATAGCCATGAGTGGAATAACTAATGTCCCCACTAGGAGACTCACCAGGCACATTAGCCTCATTATATGGACTAAATTAGAGGAACCATACTGTGCCTTCCATGCAGCATTTTTTTGTACGTATATAAAAGGTACATTTGCAATACTATGTTTGCAATATTTAACATTTCATATTTAACTACAATCTGAATCATTTGTAATAAAACAAAAAAAATCTGACGTTCTAAAACCTTGGGATAGAACTATCAAATTACAATGGACCATTATCCTATGATATCTGTATTGTTGGCATCTTCAATAAAAGTGCTCCTTTGTGACATATTCCCTCTGCGGACTGCTGGACATTTTGTGAGTTGTAATGTCGTGAGGGGGATTTCTGAGAGTGACTAACAGGGTTAGAACTAGGTGTGACATTTTATGAATACCATAGCAGGCTGAAGAGCCTCCTGAGTGCAGCTATTCAGCAAGGCGTAACTGTCAGGGTGAGGGCTTTGGAGCGGTTGCATGGATTCAACCCACCACATCAACAAGTACTTTGAGATAGTCTTGGAATGAGATGGTATCCAAATAAATTAAATTGAGCAGGATCCAGCACATCCTTCTGCTATTGATAAAAAATAATTCTATGAACTATTTAAGTATTCAAAGCATCTATATTTCATTAGCCTGGGTGGGATTTTTTTATTATGACTCAAATCATGTTTTTCTCCAAAATAATCCCTCCTTTTCTAAAACAACATACCAAGTTGTCATTAAAACAACAACAAAATAAACTTCTAAAATGTCTTGTTCATCACTTATGCTATTACAGTTACAGAAAATACAAAAGGAATTTTGCTTGATTGATTGATTGATTAGTGTTCAGTCCAGATTTACACTCTTATGTAGACAGCAAGCCATGGACAAATTTGCATATGTTCCACATCCAAAATATGAAACAATCAGATATTTTTAGCCAGGTTCCCACATATAGCTGCATCATATGACAGCCCAGACAAAACTTGTTTTTTCAAGCCACAAAGCAACTCAGTAAGTCTGTGGCATTGTGGGCGGGCTTTGAGTAAAATAGTTTGTAGGATAATTCAAACTTGGTTTGCATTTTAACAAGACACCCAAGAACCCTCCTTGAACAAAACATCTTGGCAGAATACAAATTACTTTGCAGTTTTTTGCAGGCCGTCCTTGGGGAAGCACCGGGCATAAACTAAACCCTTGTACCTGGGGGAAATTTATGTTGTGGATCTTTGATGATATTTGCAATTGGATTTTTATTGCAGAGCTGATGAATGTAATAAAACAGGATAATTAACAGAGAAGAAACTGATTACCTTATCAAAAGTTATTTTTGTTCATCTGTGACTAGAGTTACAACCTAAGGACAAGCAGATATACAGTATACAGTATAGTCAATGTACTGTAAAAACCAACACACTGTAGTGATCATATTTTAACAGTGTAAAATGAGAGAAAAATATAACACATAACATAAATGTTCAAGAGAACGAACAATAATTCTACAATAATTGTATGCTGGATGAGAATTGATTTGTAGAAAACATTGTACAAACGTGGCTGTTAATTTCCCTACCGCCCTGAGATCTATTTTTGTTTAATTTTTCAAAACATGGACTGGAGCAGCTCTTTGATGCTCTTTGGTGTTATTAGTCAAGAATGATCAAAGCTGAAGAGTGAGACACCAGAGGACGAGCTAGCAGATTAGCTGGGACAAAGACGCCTGGGCAAGACCTTCAAGTTGCAACACCCAAAATGAAGTTGACAGGCCAAATCCTATAAACATTAAAATGTGTAATTCATGAGACTGTATCCGAGCTAAGACAATAGATAAGCAAAAGAATGCTATTTAAATGCATCTGAATAATGCATGCCACCATTACTGAACAGTAGTCAAGTGATTTAAGGTGAGTGAAATGCAATAATGGTTTTCCATAAAAGCACTTTGTACCATTCTAAGGCCATTAGCTTGGAATAATGGATCACAGAAGTTTCCTTTCACACTGAAGTTCACACCAGAAAAACACATCTTAAGTGATTTTTATTTGAAAATATATACATAATTAAGCTGTCCCTTTAGTCAATGTTGTATTCGGGCCAGGATATGGAGCGTCATACAAAAACAGGCACAAAAAGAAATCTCTCATTCCTTTTATTCAAACTTCTCCTTTTGTGTGGAGCGTCTTCAGCAAAATGAGGTGTTTCGTTCCCCATAAAAGCTGAGAAGTGAGACGTAATTGCTGTTTTTGGTCGACAAATATAGACAGTTTGAATGCACACCAAGACGGCTGCACAAGGGTCCTTGCGGAGCATCAAAGTAAAGGTGTAGAACAAAAAGCAACTCACTGCAATGCAATGTCCTTGCATTCCACCCAGGCAGTGCCATTGAAAGACATTCTTGGATCTTGAATAGGCCATTTACTTGTTTCTTTTATATATATATAAAGAAACATACATATATATATATATATATATATATATATATATATATATATATATATATATATATATAAAGAAACATACATATCTATATCTATATCTCTATATCTCTATATCTCTCTCTCTCTCTCTCTCTCTCTCTCTCTATATATATATATATATATATATATATATATATATATATATATATATATATAAAATAAACATACATATATATATTCAGAAGTGTTTGTCTGATATCTCTCTCTCTCTCTCTCTCTCTCTCTCTCTCTATATATATATATATATATATATATATATATATATATATATATACTGTATATAGGTAGATCGTAAATATGCACGAGGGTATACGGTCACACTCATACAAATGAAACTGCCACACTACTGACAAGTGAAAACAATGGTGAGGTAAGAAACCTGAAACAAATGAAGGAGGTTTTAAGATATGAGTTAGGATATGATGAGAAGAACAGTGTCAGATAAGATCCTACAGCACACCGTAATTTTTTTGCTCCTTTTAATTCAAACTTTTTTTTAATGCTTGGTGGTTTATCTACTTGATGCAATGACCTGCCTCTGGGAAACGGAGCATAGGTCGGCAAGAAGTACTGCAAGGGGGGGGGGGGGGACCCAGGTTTCAAGGTTCCAGCTGGTGTGCACATATTTAAGATATACAAAGTAGTGTGTAGCATGGATTATTAATGTTTAATAGATGATTTCTGTCACTAGCTTCTGTCAGTGCTAAAAAAAGTTATTGCGGTCATACCACATTCTCTTGCACTGCCTCTTTGAAGGCCTGATTTACACCTTTGAAGAATAACCGCACGTGTTTATTAGGCTGTAAACTATATGATATCACTGTACTGCGATGAAACATCAATTCTGGTGTTAAGATTGACATTTCTTACCAAATAAAATTATTTCATGGTTGAAAATGGCTCAACACACAATCTACTGTACTAAATTAGCCCCAATCCTGCACGGCCAATTCTGAGATTGAGTGAACCGTTTGGGACTAATCTATCTCATAAAATAAAGAATGTTAACATAATCTATAATCAGACACCCATTCTCACTCCTCGCCACATGGCTTTTACGTTGTCCCTAACCAGTGTTTACAATCACAGCTCAGCACATCACACAATCGGGTGAATCAGTGCTAATGACTGATTATCTGGCGATAGCAATTTGCTTTTGAGTGTGTAGATGAAGCATTAAGTGGTTTCATTGTACCCATTCAGACACTGGCTACTCCGCTGTCTTACGTCAGCCATGTTTTAATGCTATTATTATACCGGTTACACTTTTTTCAAAATTATGCAGTTGCACCTAAAATGTGCGATAATTGTAATTGTTACTTTGTCCAACATGTTTGTACATTCAATCTAGGCTTACATACGCTTTTAAAGTTCATTTTAGGATTTCCCCCGGTTTCAGTACAGTTTGCATTACTAAAGACAAACAGAATACACCTTGTTTGACCTTCATCATCAGAGAGCAGTTCTCTGTCTGAGAGATGAAAATAAGGTATGAAGGTGTTGATAGAAACAATTATTACTGTTTGCAAAAACATTCCTATGAAAGAGACGCAGCCTTTAATACACAATGAAAGCAACATGTGGTTCAACTCAGCAGAGTGTAGATATCTTTGTTTCATTATAGAGGTTTGTCTTTAAAGTATTCAATAATGGAGATTGTGCAGTATGCATACACTGCATGCATTAATGTAGACATAAGTATATCATGTACATGTATTATATGCTTATATGTAGATGTAATCATTGTAATATTTATGGTGATATTTTGTACATACTTGAACTGTATCCTGCACATATACAGTACATCATTTGAAAGCTGCAGCACTTCCCCCCTCCTCCCTCGACTATGAGTCAAATGCACACATCTATTATTCTTCCTCTCCTCGTACAATGTGGCTAACAAGACCAAAGGAGAAGACGTGCTATCGCCTGTCAAGAGACAAAAAGAGTCTGGGTTGTGCCAAGTGAGGGACTATTTTAGAATGTTCTTTAATTGCTGCTTTCCTGGAACATCGACCGTTGAAAACAAGACAGGTGTTGTCCACATGTGCAGATATGGACCTTACCATCAATGGTGTGTAAAAAAACATCAACAGGTGTGATAATATGCTCTGGATTTTAACATTCTTCAATCACCCTTCTTGAGGTAATTGAGGCTATTACAGTCGTGTTCAGTGGCTGGTGTTATTGGACTGCAGGTGTGCTGTGGCAGCGTCTTATTGCACAGTACATTTCATTACATTACAGTACAGTACATATCATTTATGGAGATGTGAGTAGGAGGCAAGCTCCTGAAAAGGACCATTCATGCTCAAAACCTATTCCTAAGTAAATAAAAGTGAACAAAAAGAAGCCATACAAGGTGTATCGAAACATTTTTGCTTATATAAGTATTTCTTACAAATTGATTTTTCGAGCAATCCCTCTCACTGAACTGCAGGTGAGTGAACATTTTAAAGACCATTTTAAAGTGAGAAGCCTGAGAACACAAGCTGAAGAGACCAAAACACACAACTACATGGGGTTCATGATGTTAATGCCTTGTTTTCTCTGAAACAAACCAAAACTTTATTAAATTAAGTTTTGTTTTCATGAGTCACTGCATTGTGACTGTTAGATCTGTATTGATGTCGTTTCCCCTCTTCTTGAACCATCAAGGACTTCTTTGTGCCTCTATGAGCCAAACTCGTCCTAATTGGGCACAAGTGAGCAAGATAAGTGGGCAGGCAAATAAGAAAGGCGTAAGAATAGAGGTAACTGTGGGAGGTTAGCTGGGCCAAAGATGAATGTGAATCTCATACTAATTATTCCTACACAGGATGAGACATGCCTTCTCAGAACACCATGGGAAAGAAGAGGTGTTATGGAGAGTGGGAGTGTGAAAGTTTAAGTTTTGACATAATGCTAATTCCAAACAGCACTGACAGCCAGGAACGCTGCAAGAGAAAAGGAGAAGAGGAGGAGGAGGAGGAGGAGGAGGAGGAGGCAATGCCAACTACATCTCCTTACACCGTCGAGAGATATTGTTAAGAGAAGTGTTATTTGTTTTATGAAACGTTTTTTGGTAATGTTTGCTAATCAGCATTGTGTTCACAACACCAGGGTGAGGAAAGCATGCATACTGGGCATGCATGATACTTGTTCGAGGTAATGAGTACTTTTATAGAGGCTTTATGTATAATAATTCCCAGTAAACAGCACTTGGGGGCAATTAGAGAAAAGTATGGACAGGCTGTAGTTGTACGTGTGCGGACAATAAATTAGTAAAAAGTGCTGTAAATAAAGCATTTCTGAATGTTTTATTTCTTTTTTTTTTCGTATATTCCCCCAAGACCTCTGTGGTTGTGTCACAGGTTCAAAGAGGTTTGTGGTTTTTTACCTTGCTTGGAAGGAATCTAATTTGCCAGCGTGCTCTGGTTGCAGCTTGAGTAATGGTGTGGCTGCTTTATAGGAGGCACAAGCTTTCAATACACCTGAGGAGCACTTTAATTTAATCCGACTCATCAAGATCAATAAGTGTGGCTGAAATGTGATTCTGTAGACATACAACCCGTTAATAGGCTTCAACGATTTTAGAGTGACCGTTTTCTTCAACCTCATTCGCACTTTGGAGCGATACTGGAAATCAACTCTTATCAAGCCAGAGAGCCCGAAACAAAGCTCTTAAGTACACCAACAGAAGACTAAAAAGGAATAATATGAGATAACATGTAACATGACACAAACCTTTCCATACAGTGTGTGGTGAAGTGCACAAGGAGAGCTGTGCAAGAAGAAGGATATGGGATGGTGGGAGTAGAGGGGTTCCCAAAACTCAGAAGAAGGCGGAGTTGAGGGAGAGGAGAGAGGGTGCATGATCATAGCCTATATTTTGAAATCACTTACTTCTCCATTAGTTTGATTAATGGGACCAGCCCCACAGTCCGACAGAGGCAAGGGGCTTGAAAAATGATGCAATTACTGCTTTTTGAATAGAGGGCTGAAAAGGCCTGCTTGAAAGAAGGATCTGGAGGAGACTCTACAGGACATCCTGGACAACAGACTCCTCCTCTTCATCCATCTCTTCCTCCTGCCACACACCCTGAAGCCTCGCAGCAATGCCATCACCCCCCCCGAGAACTCTCTCATCAGGCTTAGTGGCATGCCTCACTGGTCCTCTCTAAACTGGGAGAACGTACTATAAATTGTGATTAATATGCGTCTGCAGCATCTTTCAATGTTTGCGTCGCGTTCTGTTTAACACTCAGATGATGCTCCACTCAATTCCCTATTTGCAATATTTTTCATATAACATTTTATTTGTGAACAAATATGTTCAGAGCATTCACACTGCTGATAGTACCGTGTGATGCAATCCGAAAAGACTATAATGTAAGCCTCTTGAGTGATCAGCTGTAAAAGAAATGTCTCAAGTGCCTCTTGTGAAAATGTTTCAATAAAACATTATGACCGTTATTGGCGAAGGCTTTGAAATCACATCCACTTTAATTGGGTGGCAATAATTAGACATGATGCATTCAACAAAGGAAGCCACTATATCCTCTGTTCATACCTAATCTAAAGTGTTCAGATCCGCGCTACATAAGAACAACAGAGAATTATACGGTCTTCCTTTTAGGTGGGTGTTTGATCCAGTGTAGGTTGGAAATGAAACAACAAAGAACAACAATTTTAGTAAAAGAGACACACAAATTGATATAGGGCAACTGGAGAAACGCTTTAAAGATTTACAAAAGTATCAATCAGAGGACATGAACCTAGATGAAACCCCATTGCTCAGTTCTAGCTGCTTTATGAAGCACTTTGCACGGGAAGCAGTCTACAGGAGATTGAGCAACAAATTGGTCCATTAAATTCAACTTTACCAATTAGCTCAATTGCACTGCCTAGAAAATGAGAGGAAGAGATACAAAACTAAAGTCAGAGAAAGGACATGTACGGCTGAAATCCTACCTATCTTTATAACCTAATGCATTGCAGTGTTCAGCTGAAATACAGCAGGTACATAGAAGAAGAAAGGGTAGGAAAACCTTGACTTTTATTCTGCAGTTCTCAAATGCCACCTACTTTTTGTCGTTTTGGATAATAACCTCTCGGTTGTAAAGAGGATTTGCAGAGGCGTTGCTGATCATAACTGTAATGAGACAGCACATGTCTGTTTTCTGAGAGAGTCTGGGAGGCCCTGCAATTTCTAAGTGTGTTTGCGGGTCAGTGTTTAGCAGGTCCGTCTTTCAATCAGAGGATCGGCCGTTCGAACCCCGCCCACGCCCTAGTCGATGTGTCCTTGAGCAAGACACTGATTGTAAGTCGCTTTGGATAAAAGCGTCAGCTAAATGGAATGTGATGTTTATTTACTCGGGGTAAAAACCGCAGACAGTCACGATGCCCTTGGTTGAATGTAGCACCTCAGAGACCCTGTCATGTTATGCCAGGGAATGTGCCTGCATGCTTGCCCATGTGTGTGTGTGTGTGTGTGTTTATCAGGAGATGTGAAACCTGGGGATAGAGAAAAGGAATAAGAGTGCTTCAGGAAAGCTGTAGGGATGCCCTTCTGGAGAAAAGGGACCAAGCATTTAGAAGGGTAGATGTTTGGAAGCAATAGTAAGAAGAAAAAAAACTTCACAGATTCATAAAATCTATTTCTAACATGGCCCAAATTTCAATTTGACAGAAGGTAGTTGGCACGACAATGTTGAAATATTTTTAGCCCTACATTTAAATTAAATATGAGATCACGGGTAAGTGTTGGCACAAACGCATCAAGTAACATTCTTGTGTGAAATCCGATGTTCCCATGTGCTCATTTATGCATTAGCATTTACAGTGATTCTCTCCAGAGTGCTCTTTGGGTTTTTACATCAAAATCAGTTAAGGATTTTATTCAACACTCTCAAAGCAAAGTAAATCCGCTAATGTAATTGTAGAAGCACTCAGAGACTTATGAAACTCCCACAGATTAGTGGGAAAAACTCTTGTCAGAGTTGATGACCTGTTGTCCAAATAATAGCCTCATTGAATGATTGTAGCTATAATTCATACTGGCCATGATTATGGATACGTGGGTATTTATAGTCTTACCATCTACCTACGCTAGTAAAAAAAGACTACAACTTCAAGCTATTCAGGTTATTTCCTGAAGACATAAAATAGCCGATAGTTGAGAAAGATACTAACAAATTCCAATATAATATAATTTATGCTACTCGTATACCTTTGGAAAGTCGCCCTTTTTGAAACTGCACACTTTCCTCACCGAATAATGCCACCTGCATATCTTTACATACAGTAGTTATTTATAAATGAGATACATCCAGTATATGGTCATAGCTTTCATATGTGGGTGTTAAATAAAACCGACTTGTGAAGGAGACATCAAAGGAGCATATGAATATGCATGTGCACATGTTGAATACTCACTCAAGAGCAAAATAAGGACAGGAATAGGCTTAAGTAAAACCGGTAAGAGAAGGGTAATAGGGAACATGAAATGGAGTTTGTATTTATGTTATTTCCACTGAGGCCTTACTTTGATTTCACATCTTCTCCAGAGCTTTTGGGTTGCCATGCGCCGTGTGCTGGGTACCAGTACAGTACTTGGTTTCCGAATGGTTGGCTTTGCAATTACCCTTATAACCCTTACTGTATTTAGAGTGTGCCACCTGGGAATAGGGCAATAATTCTGAGCCCACAGCAACAATTTCACACAGACAGAACTTTCCGATAATATGGTAGGCTTTTGATATAATTGCGTTTCATATTCTGCTGCAGGGAGATACATTTACAGACAAAGTAACTGTGTTTTCCTCGTTCCAATTAAACAAGAATATGAACTACTGGAAAAACAATACCAAGAAAAATAATGAAATTAAGCATATAGTGTGCTCCGACACTACTGCTGGCTAATGTACTGAAACAAAAAGAAAACAGCAAGCTCAGAGAGAGCAACTCTGCTATTTAAAGCACCTCTGACACTTATGTACAACTCTAGAGGTCGACAGATAAATGAGATGGACTGCAGCGGGTACTTTTTACGAGATGAACCGCTTTCCCTCCTGGAGAAATAAAAATCGCCCAAGAGGTTTACCGTTTCAATAATGCTAAGCATGACTCATAATCACAAACATCAATCAAAGTTTATCACCCTCTGTCAAGGCAAGACTTTGTTTAAGGTGCTGCCACTGAAATGCATAAACTGAGTAGGGTTTTTGATACACCCGGCTGTACTAAACACACTGGGCCCGAGCTCAAAGGACACGGTTAGAGTGGTTGCGGAGGCCAGGAAGCTATTCAGCTACTGTCAATTGTTGTTGACATTATTTTCCTCCTCCTCATCATGATATTCACTTTTACCCCCTCTCTACATCAGTAATGCAATGCTAAAGTTATTTACCCTTTGAAGGCCCTTTCCCACATTTCAAAAAGTCCCCTGACATTGAGTAATGTGAAGGTATAAGCCATCCCTTCAAATACACCGCAGTTTTAATTCTCCAGCATTACTTATGATACGGAAAATTATTTATGAAAAGCTCTTTAACTTCATCAGATGATTCATACGGGTGCAAGTAATAATAATCCATCAAGTAAAGAGCATGCAAACTGCCCCGGTTTGGATACACAACCATTTCTCTTGATTATTCCGCCCTGCTATGAAATATGTACCTGAAGGTGTTTTTTAATTTTAATTTTGTTGGAGTAACAACTGCGCTACAAAGTGCTGTGCTCTTGGAGGGAACGTATTGTATGCTTACTGTAGGCAAACGCGTTCTGATTATTTGAAAGTCACGGAAAGTCACATTGATCGCGGGTGGGAGGGACCATGGATTTATTTTACCTTTCAAATTGTTTTGTTTATTTATCATCACGCAAAGTAATTCATGTTTTCTCTGTGTGCACTACACTTCCTCTATGATAACAGCAGTTGGAAAACAACTGTGTGGAAGCTATTGTTTTGCTTTAAGGCAGATATGGTATTGGACATTGTTTGTTGATGTATACATGGCTGACACATGCACTTACACATCTGCCACTAGTATTTACCAGCTGCGACAGCTCAAATTGTGTGTCTGTGTGCGAGTCATCATAGTAAAATGTGCTCCCGCATAGCGGGAATTACCACAGAAGAGGTGTAGCATACTTTTCCAGGTGTCTGTCTGTCTGAATGGATTGTGTCACCCTGTAGCAAGCCAACGGGCGTAACCGTCAACTTTACAGATGTGTAGTTCAGATTTGAAGATGAGAGGTGTCTTTGCAACGGGAGCAAAGGAACATGTCAGTAGTTAAGATCGAAATGAAGGCCAAGTGCAAAGATGGGTGTGGTTTGTGCTAGGGCTCCAGAAAAAGGAGGCTAGGAAGTGGGGAAGGAGAAGATGCAAATATCTGGTTCTGAAAGGTGAAGCCAGTGCAGAAGTCCCTCAAACCTGCATTCTCTCCACTGTCCAACAGGGGGCGACTCCTGTTTTCAACAAGATGTCTGATTGTATAAACGTCTATGAGAAATTGATATTATTTCCCCCTTTAATTTTTAACTCCAGTAAACATTGAGAACACAATTTGTGGTGCCAAACGCTAGTTGCAAGTCCTCTTTAATACATGATGTTCATTTAGAAAATGATGGTCCCATTAATACTAAAAAAAAAATACCATAAAGCTTTAGAGCGTGGCTACTTTGTGATTGACAGGTCGAGAGCTACACTACGAGAGCCGTATATGGCGTCTCTACTACGGTGTCACTCCTCGACAGTCCAAAAATGGTCATTTCCTGTTCACTGATTGCAAAGACAAGATGGCGATGGCCCAATTTTAGGATAGCGATGGCCAAAATGGCTCTCTGCTGGGGCTGCAAGGGCGGAAAGACAAAGTGCCCACGGAGAGAGAAACATGAAATCATTAAGTTGGGAAAAAATAGTCTGAGAAAAATAGGAAATGTCTTGTAACAAATACAGGAAGGGAAAGAGATACAAAGAGAGTGAGAAGAGGAGGAGACAGAGGGCAGAGGAGGATGAGATGTAGGACAATGATAGATCGTTTTCTGGCAGGCTCAATTTGTCACGCTGTTATTGGGAGGAAAAAGGAATAGAGGAGCAGCAGTGAGGTTCAGAGGGAGAGCACAGCGGTCCAGAGGTGGGAGAGTTAAGCCAGGAGGGGGCGACAGGCAGCGGAGGGTAAGTGAGATAAACTCCACACACCTCTTCACCTATGGCCTTCAACAGATGATCAGTGAGGTTGCAGCGCTCTGATGACTCCATCTCAATGAGCAGTGCTCCACCGCACACTGCTGAACTAGTTTATGTTTACACAAGATTTCAATATGTGCGCATTAGGTTTGCATGCATGTATTTTCTTTTCTTCTTTTGCAGGTTGCTGGTGTGTTGTATGGATGAAGATGCATTGTAATTATTAAATTGTATTTATTAAAAGGGGCATGCAATGGTAATAGCAATCGGACCATTATAAATAAAGTATTGAGCTGTTATGTTGAGAAATCTAGAAATGTTGGGATACTTCTGCGTACTGGAAGTAGGGAGTGTCCATGTTACAGCTACATCGTTGACACACGAAATACAGTTTCTCAAGCAAATATTTGAATTAGCGTCCTTGGTTAGCCTTTTAACTAATAAAACATATTGCAGCTTTACATAAGCTCGGAAGGAAACTCATCCATAGAAAATATGCAGAATAGCAAAAACTTGCACATTTCATTATGTGAGAACTTTATCCTGTAATTCATAAATAAGTGTACAAATACATTTTCTTTTTTAAACAGCCCATTATATGGAAATTATCAAGGTAGAGCTGGAGCACAACTAGTATGTCTGAAATGTAAATGAGGACACTTACCATTAGCTGAAGTGGATTTCTGTCTAAAGAATAATGCAATCAGTAAACATGATTAAATTCTCTGACTGCGCAATTTTGTCTGTTTATACAGTGCAGATAATCTTGACACTGTATAGCCTCTCCTTCTGTGTCCTCTATTCAGAACTGTAGCTGCACTCCTCCTGCTAAGAACTGTCCGTCCCTTAGTTTGTCACCTCCGTAAACTCTCCCAGCCTCCCATTCCCAATGATGCCACTCAACCATTAACACGCCGTGGCCTTCATTCGTGCTCTGGGATAGTGAATCTCGACGGTGGTTGCAAGTGTGCTTTTTTTCCGATGGCATTTAAAACAAATTCCGTCTGAAAAATACTTTTGAAGCTTTGTAATTATACCAGGTCTAACTCATTAGCACTAAAGGAGGGGGTGTAGACAGAAGTGGCAGTGATAAATCTTGTGAAGGAATGCGGGGTGACGCAGTGAAGGTGTGCACGTGTTGTGGCATCCTTCTGCATGAGCGCAAAGGATGTTGTTTGTGCCAGTACTACGCTCCCCTGCACCAACACCATGCTCTCTGTGTCAGGTTAATGAGTCATGCTGGGATAAACACTTTCAGGTCATGGCCAGCTTTATTCCATCTGGGAGGGGAAGTCCAGGTGCCAAGACACAACTGTGCCACATTCAGGAATATTTAGAAACATGTACAGGTGTACAGGTACAGGAAACTAATGATTGTGATTGTTTTTTTATATCATATTTTTTATATCATATTTCAGTTTCTTAAAACTAAGAAATGCTGTCAAAAACTGAAGTAGGAGGAAAAACTGGGTACACATTGTATAGTATAGATAGGGGATATTAGCTCTTTCTGCTGAAAGGTGCTATAGGTGTCAAATCTGCAGATAATAAGTAGTATCATTTGAATAGAAATTCTGCCACTTTGTATAAGTCTGCTGTCTATTTATGCAACATTTAATAAATGGTATTCCCCTTTCACCGTGACATTCGAGTGGACGCGTTCTTAAAATTCCATATTTATTTCGCTCTGACTGACAAAACAGTTGTGAAGGACACAGAAATGTTACAAATGAGGGCTAACTGTCAAGAGGTGTGTAACGGCTTTTATGTTTGAAAGATGTGTGACGTGTGTGTGCCAGACTTGCATGCTCATATGCGCATATTTGTGTGTGTGTGTGTGTGTTTGTGTGTGTGTGTGTCAACAGCACTGAATTACCCATCCAAACAGCCATCATCCCCGTCCTTTTGCAAAGCGACCCATAATGGCATGTCAATTTAGACCGCTTGTAAATCACCGTCCACAAGCGCTGGTGACATTAAGACGTACGGGTCCTTGCCATCAAAACACATTTCCAAGCAACTGTTTCAACTGTCACAAGGGTCCATTTTTAATCAGCGATTCGTGGTCTCAAGCCTTGACAAGTGAATCTGCCTACAACACAGGAACCTTGTATGCATGCGGTCAAACAGATGGGATGCTTTTGATGTCACTCAGAAAAGATTTAAAGCGAGGTAGCGGTGGCAAAAGTACTTAGTATCAATACCGCTCTGTAAAAGTCTTACATTCAAGATCTCACTAAGAGTAAGACAGCAAAGTGTACTGAATAAAGTAATTGTAATTGTTGGGCAGAACAGTCCCTCTCAGAGAGTTGTATGATTGTATATTATTGGACTATTAAAACGAATTATTTAACACAGAAGCCACGTTTTAACACAGCTGGGATAGCTGTCACATTTCAACTACTGTATATATTGTTTTGACAGTTTAATCTCTAGAGCACTGTGTCATATTTCGATATCGATATCGATAACGATTTCTTTGTTGCCTATTCTAAAAAATAACTAAATGTAGAAGGTAAAAAGTACAATAGTTCCTCTGACATGTAGTAAATTAGAGGTATAAAGTTGCATATTGAAATACACCACGTTACTTCTAGCTCCTATCAGCCAGCCCAGACGCTGCAGTAAACTCAAGTTTTGTGTTTATTGGTGTTTGGTTAAAAACAAAACAAACAAACAAACCAGGAGAAGATAGGTGTTCATTTCTCAGAGCAATAGCTAACAGTGACTAAGATGTTGGGTCTCCTCCTCTCACGGTTGACCAAAATCCCCTCTGGTTGCTGCTACCCAGAAGCCTCATCAAACCTGAGCCACTGGGTCAGTGGTAATATTTTCATCACAGAGCATACCAATTAAAAAGTGAGTGCACACAACACAAAAAAATAGAAAGAATTATTAGCCGATTAATTATCAAGTCAGATTTGATGAACAAGCAAGCAAATACAAGTTTCATGTGACAGTTCTGCTAAATAGATGACCTTGAAAGAGTGCACAAATATCTCCTTAGTGATGGAATTTATATTATTACCCTTTGCATTAAATAGTTGGACGTTGAACAAGACGTTTCCGTTGGCAGAGAGAAAGTGGCAATTTAAGGAAACAGGAAAAATACTCAAGGGCAACAGCTAAAAGAAAGCAATAGGAATCCACTACAATCCACTACAGTCTAGCAGTGGAAGGTCATCATTCAGTCTCTTGAATCCTACAGCAGTTCTCATGGAGCACTGCTGACACGTCTGGGCATGTCTGCTTTAAACACAGCTTTTAATCAAAATGGAAAATACAAAGTACGGAAACAAACAAGTGCATTTTTCCAGGATAGATGCTTTTCAATCTGCGATATTTACTCTGCGAGTGTTTAATACAGTATGTCCCCTATGGACCATTGTTCAAACGTTTGCTGTCAACACAGCACTTCATTGGGTCCTAAGCAATACACCCGCCAAGTGTGAAGTCAAACAGATGAGCGGTTGTTGAGAAAAATAAAAAAAGATAGAGATACAGACAAATACTCATTACGTTTGTCAGATGCTAATTAGAAACAGAAAAAAAAGCTCCCGAGGAAGGTTTTTAATTCAAGTTCATAACGTTTCCAATCTAAGGAAAACAGACTGTACCTCCTTCCATCTGAACTCATTTAAAAACTGTCAAAATTAGATAATTTTTCACCTCATCCACATATGCAACCTGGGTTTGCATTCACACTTTCAAAGGGTATATTGAAATGCTTACAGCCATTTAAATTCATACCTAAATTATCTCTTCGCACAGAAGTCGTCTTTATCTACCGGTTTTAAAATCCTCTCTTTGTAAATAAGTACCGTCTATCAGATATAATACTCGCAGTTCCGGTCTCTCAGCACTCTTTTTGTCTCTCTTCGCTGCCGTCTCTTCCATTAGATTTCACCCATTACTGTTTCACACAGAAGTGCTTTATGTTGGATGAGCTCCCCACCTCATTCTCGTCATTGACCTTTCCTCCCGACATCCATCTCCCTCCTGTCCTGTATTTTTCTCCCGGCCATTGCATCCCTCTTATTTGGGCTCTCTTTTTCTTCCTGTCTCCCTCTCTTTACCCTCCTGCCACCCTGTGCAGCATCTCTTTCTCACTATCACGTTCCCTGGCAGCAGGCAGCAGCGCTTGTCACTCTTGTAGCTTGGGGTAGCTGCCTCACAGGGCAGACCTCACCCAGCCTCTCTCCTGCATCCATCAACGGGCCTGCACAGCTGGCATGCCAACTGACACCACCCATTCCGTTTCCATTCACATCAACACCTCTAGGAGGCTACTGTCCCGCAAGCACAGAGACGAAATGCAGTCGAATAAGAAGACATTCCACTTGTTTTATATTGCAAAAGTGTGAGTTTTGGTCTGTATATATATATATCTATGAGACTGAATGGATAGCTGCAACTTGGAAAAAATCGCTTTCTAATACACAACAAATGTTCAAAGTAATCTTAATAGACATTCGTCTTAATTGTAAGGCATACTATTTAGTTTCACAATCCACATTCAGTACTGGCATTTAAATTGCTTAAAGCATTTTAATCAACGTCGGTGAAAGTGAATGACTATCTCACGGAGCAAAAACCCAGAGAGTCAGAAATCTAATTTGTGTGTCTACAGGATTCATAGCTTAGAGCTGTACCGCTGACAGTTCATTGAGTGACTTTGGTACCTCATAAAATGTGTCACATTTTTGTACCTTAATTTGCATCGTTTTATATAAGTGATTTAGCAAATGCTCACTAATCCAGCCAAGGACGTAGAAATGGGACAGTTAAAAGCCTAAAATTCCTCTTTATGTCGCTCTAACAAGGCTTTCGTGACTAAAGAGAAGTTCCCCTATCAGAAAGGGAACAGAGAGTTGTTGGGTGTCAGGAACGGGGTGGCACTAAAGCTGACAGAAGACGCTACATCCTCTCATAGCCAAAGTGAACGAGACGCGAGATGGCAACTGTCTGGACGGGAGACGGCAGCGGCCCAGAATTTCAGCATAACACCGCACACACTGTCAATGACATACATCTTGTTCAAAGTATTAGAAATGACTTTGGCCTGAGAGTAGACTGGGGAAGTGACAACTGACTTGTGACAGAATATGTTACTCGGGGAAGTAGAGCGCTTTTAGAACGGAAGAGAACAGAATTTACTTTTGCTGATGCACTTATGTCCTTTAATGTTAGTCAGGTGAACATGGAAATAAAGAATATTTGAATATAGTGCAGCTACGTTAATACTGAACTGTTGGCCTGACAAGGGTTCATCTTCCCAATCCATATTGAGACATTTCCCCCTTCCCCACGACCTTGTAGAGGGATAAATAAGTAGGCATTGAAGGATTATGAGGAAAATGAGCCTCGAGGCACAGATGACCCACCCCCTCTACATAGGAACAAGACACCCAGACTGAGAGATATGCCTGAGTCATTTGTAGTCGTATTGTGTCTCCTTGTCGCCATTTTGTCTCCATGTTGTCGTTTTGAGGAGCGAGGGTCGATCTGAGGAGCACTGCCTTCCAGGAAGTGTTTTAAAAGCCGACGCGCCTCCTTCTTCAGGTATTTGATTGGACGCTGCAGCTGATCAGACGGAGTATCTGAACATCACATTTTAAACTGGAGTGAAGACAGATCACAGATTAAACTCAAGTTTTATATTGTATTAGTTTTCTGATTCACCGTTTGGTTTAAATATGTTCATTTTAGGTCTGAACAAAAAAGAAGAAAATTCTTAATTTATTAGAAATAATTGTCTTTTCATAATTTGTTTTTTTTTTCCATTGATAACTTATTATGGATACAATAAAGTCAGAGAGAGCAGGAGAGTCTGTCTGTCAGCAGAAACACTTTTAACATATTTTATCGTCATTTTCCATTCAGGCTAATCCTTCCGGACTGTCGGAGTTATGTCATTTCAATTTTGTCCAAATAATTCCAGTGTTCAAGAGAAACCATAATTATACTCTGGGCTATTTAAAAATGACTTCAAAATTAGAATTTCCAGTCATATAAGTGTATAAGTAATAAATAAGAAATTGGTCCGGCGCTTATAAGCAA
Source organism: Cyclopterus lumpus (assembly GCF_009769545.1). Classification (NCBI taxonomy): domain Eukaryota; kingdom Metazoa; phylum Chordata; class Actinopteri; order Perciformes; family Cyclopteridae; genus Cyclopterus; species Cyclopterus lumpus. Next base: position 7,907,686 of record NC_046980.1, on the reverse strand, counting down.
CAGAGCACAGTATAAATACTCTGTGCAGTTTGTTCAACAGGTTAAAGAAAACTCTATTCTGGCAGAGAGAACTGCATCTTTATTAGTATAAGTACAGTGATTTAAAGTCTCTCCAGCTTTTAAAGACAGAAACGGACGCAGCTTCACGTGACGCAACAGGGGGAAATGCATATGTCCTTGTTTTCTCTAAAGAGCAAGGAAAAGAAGCGAGTGAGGGAAACGGGGATGCAATTAAAGAGATGCACATTGGCCACAAAGAAACACAAAATTGCCTCATAGACATGCAAAATGACCGCAGAGTGATGCAAAACGACTACGAAGAGACACACAAGGTACATCCCAAGTCTCTTAAGGTAATCATGCATAATGTTGTGGCCGATGTGCATCTCTTTGTAATTGTTTCCGTGCCTTTGTAGTCGTTTTTGCAACATTCTGGGGTCATTTTGCTTTCAACGTCTTTGCAGCCGATGTGCATCTCTTTGTAGACCGGTATGCTTCTATGCAGGCCTGTTCAGTAATACATGCATGTCAGTGGCTTTAGAACGTTTAGAAGTTTACAGTAGAACAGAAATTAAGGAGGGGGAAAAAAACGATCTGAAGAAATTATGAAATACGAAATATATGACAAATTCGGAGAAGAGCCATAAACAGAGCAGGTCTCTATGGTAAGGAGCTATACTGATGAACGTAGAGTAGTTGTACTAAAAATACTAAAAACTGCCTTAATACATAAGACTATGAATCCTACTAATTAAACACATTTCTTCACACTTATGTTACCATTCAGTCGACTTCCAGTCACATAAGAAACTTTACTTTTTCTCTCATGCGAGACACTTTATGAGTACTTAACCCTCCAAGGCACCATTATCATTCTTTTATCAGATATTAGCATATTTACATTTTCTCCTTCAGTATCTCTCTGGTGGGGAGTGTGTACGTCCCTGACAACAGTTACTGTACCACAGTATTAATGAAGCTTCTAGGATTTAACTAATCTGGACCACTTGTAATATATTTCCATATTCACAGCTGGATTTGAGAGATATGCTCCAAGATGCCTCGTGTTAATTTGTATAAGGAAAGACGAAGAATATACCTGGCAAGATTTTATTAAATTTATGACAGTGTATGTGTGTGGAAGCAAAAACAGAAGACCAAAGTTTGTTATGAATACAACGTGTATTCACAACCTGTGAATTTAGAATAATTGTAAAATATATAGAAAAGGCTAATTGAAATACAAGGGAGAGTTTTGACTATTAGTTTCTGTCCTTTTTCTACAATATATTAGAACATGAGAAACACTGTCTACTCCCTCTAAATGGATATACTTACATCATAGAGTTGAGTAGCAAACATGACGCCTAGAGAGCTGACATGCCAACCATCATAAATGGTTATAAACTATTTATTTCAACATGGAAACGACATGGTGAAGAGCTTACTGTTAAAAAGGAGGTGTAACTTTTATCTATAACCCCGTGTCTACTGACCTGTATTTCAGGTCCATATTGTTCTTTTGAGGTGGACATCTTCAGTGTTGTCTCACTGTCTTTGCCAGACGAGCAGAAGATAAAGTGTTGGACTGTGACGTGTTTATTGGGCAGATCAAGACACTCGGGTCGCTTTAATGTTGCCGTATCTTTTACTGTCGTGAACACCGTCAATGCCAAGCGGGCGTGTTCTTCAATCAGGCCAAAGCACCATGGTGCAAAGTTATTCAACATGGTTATAATGAGTAAAACCCCTACAGATGATGACAGGAACATCTCCCACTTCTGTCTGCCCTTACTGTTGGAGAGCAAATGTGCTCTTTGTTGTCATTACATATAATATACTTTAGGTTTACTGGAATTCAAGGCAGTCATGGACACAGCAGTTCATCTTTTGTGAAGCATTTTGAAGAGAGGACAGCTGATTAACAAATTACTTTTAACTTGGTAAGGTGACATGAAAGAAGGAACAAATGTGTACTAAAGCTTGAGTTGGATGTAGTAACTACTTCATCTTCCCCTGATTCCAACTGTTAGAATTAGCAAACATGCTGTGGAATGGTGTCCGTGTTAGGATAGTATGACCTAGGGCTGCAACAACTAATCGATTAAATCTATTCTGACAAAAGTTGGCAATGAATTTCACCATCGATTAGTTTGGACGCATCGGACGTGACAATATCTCTCAAGGTGGAGGCAATTAGCCGGCCAATGCCACACCTTTGTTTCTGGAGCAAGCATTTGAAAAATGCTGAGGCAGAGATGATAGACGATAGAGCGCAGAGAAATGCAGAAGTAAACACGAGATTACAGGTTCTAATTTAAAACCGTCTTTTTTCTCTCTGTTTTGTGATGGATCATTGTAGCCTGACCCCTGATAAAGCTATGATAAAGCTAATGCTTGGTTACATTGATCCATCACAAAAACAGAAAGACAATGGACAGGAGGTATTTCTGTTCGTCTTTAAATTATTCTGTAATAATACGGTTGTTTGTCTGTCAAAACTGGCAAATCTGTCAATCCTTTATTTCAACAGAAACTTGAGTATTATCTGATCAAATATATATTAGTTTCCCTTTTATTCTCAGTGCATTGCTTCATCCCCAATACCCTTTTATTTTATTTTGTTAGATTTTTTTGTAATGTAAAATAACAGTAAGATGTACAATAAGGTTGTGTTGTAATCTATTGTTCATCAGATTAAAAATAAATGTATCAAAATTATAATCAACAGATCAGTCACACAAATAGTGTGTTGCAGCACTAGTTTGAGCTTAGAAAGATGAACATTATCTGTGGCTGTGCGTTGTTTGTACTCTGCCTGGGGTTATAAGCAGTGTGTGGATGTGTGCACTACACACAACTCATTTCACTGGCCGTGCAGTAAAGGCTGAGTGAATGTTTTACTATCAAGGGATATATTTGTAACATTTGATGCAGAATATTGGCACCTGAATGAGGTTTTTATTCTGGCCAAATCAATATCCAAGGCAAAACACACACAGTCTGATCTCTGCCATCTGCTTTGGGTCAGAACTCCACACGGTGGAGAAAAGCGTCTGAATCTTGTTTATTTGCTTTATTAAGTGAAGGTTCACTAGGGTGGTGTTAGAGTTCCAGGTGAAAGGGCGAACATGTTTCACTTTGTGGGTCATCATCATTCTTGAATACATGTTTTCTGTCTGTCTCTCTCCCCATCTAACTGCTTGTGTTGTTGATCGCTTGAAGTATTAAAAAGGCAATGTAGCCTACCTGGTGGATGAACACCTGCGCACCACGAGGACTCATTAGCAACACGGCCCGCCGCAGAGTGTCCCGGTACCGGTTGAGCTCCTCAGTGCGCATCGTGTTGAATAGGTCAGTGAAGACTCGGCTGATGTTGCGGTCCACCCTCTGCAAGGACACATCCAGACCCAGCCGAGACGCCTGATCCATAAAGGTTTGCAAACCCCGGATGTCTAAAGGAGGAGAAAAAATGACAGAGAATGAGTGATGTAAGCATACGTAAACACAAACAGACGGAGACAGAAAAGGAAGCATTTAATCAGAAGTGTGGGTAAACAGCCTGTAATTTCAGCAACTGCATGCACTTTATATCTTTAGGCTTTGTTCCAGGAGCTTTGAGGCAAGTTTCGTTCATTGCTTCTGATCTGAAGCGTGACAAAACACAACAAGCACTCCTGTCTTTCTGTTTCCTGAGGTTTACAGGATATGAAACGGCAGGCAGGTGTTGCTATCCCCAGAAAACAAAGTGTGTGTGTAAGTGTTTGCTATATAGGAAACCACTTTCAAGAAGCCACACACATTTAAAGGTGCTGTGCAGCAGAGGGCTCATAATAAGCACACCGATACCAATTGGTGATGAGCAACAGCCCAGCAGCATGCCGCATTGTTAAAGAGAGGTTAGGCAAAATTGAAGGTCACATCTCTCCCTGCATCCACAATAGATGTGTATGTGTGTGTGTGTGTGTAAGGATGAAGGATGGATGGGTGGGTGGGTTATCCCCTGTTGCATCTCTGGAGGTTTAGTGCTCAGAACAGGCGATGCACAGAGGGATGGAAAGGCAAACTGGCTCAACCATACATATGGCTGCATAAACGCACAATACACATACAGACCTACAACATCTAATACGTGGTCATTTTTAAATGCTCTGGGAAAAAACTAGAAATTAGGCTAATGAAGCTCTCGACCTGGTGTGAGCAGTGAATTAACCCATCGGTACGTGGCCCCTGTCTCTCAGTCTATAGCTTACGGCAAAGTGAGACAGCAATATGACGAGGTACCACATGAAGAAAATCATAAAGAATTAGATGCAACGTTCGGTTTTCCCGGCCATATTGCAATTTTCTTTGGAGGTGGTAATACAAGTTCTCACAGAATAAAAATGTTCAAAAGGCAGAACAAAACATGAAATTAAATCATTCATCATGTTTGAAGTGTCGACAAAACTCTTACTGCAGCACTTTATGAAACCTCTTTGCCTCCCAAACACATCATCCCTCTTTGTTTTCTTCGTCTCCAAATTGAAACAGTTATCGTTGGTGTAATCCCACCTTTTGGAAGAGCACAAACACAATTCGTAAGTTAATCATAGTTCCTCTCCTCCGGGCCCACGGCTGGACCCTTGCAATTCATTTTGGCTACAATAATTTCTATATACAATTTTCAGCTGCAACATTGTGGCGACATTGACTAAACATATAATCTGATTTCCTATTTAATGTGTTCTTAAGTGCGAGCCATCTCCGTTATACGAAACCCAGATGGTACAGATGGTAGATAGAAGGGTTCAAAACCTTCTGCACATTTGTGACGACTCAATAAGCAAACACATAAACTCATGAACACAAATACGCATGTTGTGGAGTTCAAGACGTTTATAACTTATCCAAGAGGCTCCTTCAACATCATTATCGCAGCACGATGTCTTCGAGAGTCCTCACACGAACGAAGGTTGGACAACCCGCATAAATGGATGAACCTACACAGACGCAATGCCACGTGAATCCACCGAGCAGGGCCTCACTAACACCTTCAACAACAACACCGTTCAGATTGGAAAAACACGAGAAATCGAAAGAACTGCTCAATCGACAAGAACTATATTCAGCAGAATAAAAAAAGTAATGTTGCGGTTGGCTGAAAACCATGTATCTCCCAAAAGGGAAATAGAAGAAACATACTGAAACAACCAAACAGAGTTTTTAATCCGATGGGGGTGTCAAGGGTAAACATTCATGCGAAAACTACTCCAGGACCCCAATAGAAGTATCGGCCTTCAAAGGCAGCGTTCCAAAACCCGAAGCAGGCTTTTCCACGAGGCAACCGCGTCAGCCATGGACAGGGCTGCAGTAAAGAGGATTAACGTGGAATTAAAGGTCTGATTTCTGGACACGTTTACCCAAGCGTCATTTCTGAACACAAATCTGCTTTCTGAAAGTTTTAGATATCAAAACTTTTTCGCCCCTCATGTATCAGCATCCTGCTCTCTCGCTCCACATGGCAACTCACTCAGTATTCTCTTACCTATCTTTTGCTTGAACAGTGTCCGTTTTGAAAGGACAAAGAGAGATAGATGGGGGAGGGGGGGGGGGGGGGGGCGAAGGAAGAGCACATGATGTTGCACTAAGACTCCATTCAGCTCCATCTTACTCAAGTTGTAACTAAAGTGGGACTCCCTCTTGGATCGGAGCGATGCAGAAATGAGCATCTCATGATCAAAGGGCTCAGAGGTTTTTACTGAGCTGTCACGCTGCGTTGCAATCCGAGCGGAAAAGCCCTGAGAAATGGCTACGCTACCAGCCTGTGTTTACTCAAAACTGAGAGGAGTCGTGCTTGCAACAATAACACCAGTTAATTATATGTACACATTTTTGTTTTTGCAAAAATCTGAAATGTATCAGGTGCTGAATGTGACGGGAGCAATTAAGGCAGAAAGAGAGAAATACCTGCTTCTGTTTGAATCAACCCTCCTTTTACTGACTACAGGTCTATACATTAAAACACAGTTAAGGTATTTGAGGTAAATATGAGTATATTAACTATCTGAATAAATGGAAAACAGATGATAGCCTACACAAAGTTGGTGAAGATATGAGGGCATACAGTGTGTCTTTGTCTGTAGATCTAATTATGTACATTATGCATTATGAACTGAGCTCTGGAGACAGAGCAACCAAACACACTGCAAAGGAATAAACTATCTCTGCTGTTGCACAACTTTACAGATCAACAATTTATGTTGTTCTGCTTTATTTACAGATTGACTTGGGTTTTAGTGGAGCCTGTTGAAACTAAAACGATAACTAAGCTTTCACATTTGTTATGCATTGTTTGGACAGAGGAGGTCTACATATATTATTGTCATTTAACTGTGGTCCATTCATCTGGCAAAAAACTATTAGACTTTTTTTTCACAGACTGTGAAAAATGGGAAGCCCCGTCAACAAAATGGTTCCAATATAAGCAGTCCGGTCTGAATGTCCAGAGTGGCTGGAGTTACAGTCCCAAACTCAATTATTCTCTCAGCCCGGGTCTCAAAGATACTGCCTGGTGATTGCATTTTTGGCTTACAACACCGCCATGCGAGTTGGAGTATAGAATAAAATGAATTGCCCTACTTTGCTCCCAAGTCTAGCTGGCATACCTTTGGTATGCTGTGTGTTTAGAAGAGGGACAGTCGGACCAGAATGCAACAAACTGAATGATACAAATATAATAATAAAAAAACGAAAATAATGCAGGAATACAATAAAAAAAACACTCCGCAAGACTGTAGGGTAAAAATTCAACTTTAAAAAAAATATATATTCATTTTAAATAAGGTCAGGTTTAGGGTTAAAATAATCTGTGGAGAATCAGAAAATTGTCCCGAGACATGTTCTACTTTTGTCACCAAATTGTTGAGGATCAACACAGAACTATGCAAATTAGGTCTTATCAATTATTTTACCCTTTCACAAAAAGGGTAAGTACTTTTCTGTGTGGCCATGCATAGATGATTAATCAACATTGAGGAGAATAATAGAGCAATATAGATATTTACAATATCTGTATATTTCCTACTTCTGATAATTTCCTAGTCATAGTGATTCACTTTTTCTCAATGGTTCCTGGTAGACTTTTCCAGATAAGATTTAATACAGACAACTCTCAGGTGTAAGACTATACAGGATATGCATACTGAATATAATGCATAACATAGCTAACTATTCTTAGTTTATTTTCCTTTATGCACCTTCCTTCCTTCTATATTTTCCACTTCCCCTTTCCTTCTCTATTTTTATGAAAGCCAATTAACTGAAGGTCACCTGTGTGATCAATCCCTAAAATTACCTGGCAAGTTAATTGGCAGTGTGAAAGACCTTATGGCCTAAATGTAGCATTCATTTTCATTTTCATGAAATAATACAAGTGCATGAAAGATAATGCCATGACACAGAAGTGTCTTCACTGCTCTCAAAAGGCTTGCTTAATTTACTCAGATCTGTCATTAACTCTGTAAAAAATATCATGTGTTTGTCCTACCTGTGCTAAAAATGCACTTTCTACATTTGGAACCACCTGGAACCACCTGGGACCACATGGGACCACATGGGACCGAAAGCAACTCAATTAATCTCACATCTAATCCCAGCCTAATTCTCTCCTCTTCTAGCAGAAAGCCCACACCACAGGGTGGGCAGAGACGGATGTAGCTGCTCCATAGTCATTACCCAGTGCAGGTAAATGCAGATCTACCTGCCAAAGGAGCCTACGGATTAGATTTTATGTTCCTTTTGTTATCATAAAATGACAAAGCAATTTTACAGAAACTTTTGTTTGGAGACGGTCAGCTCACCGTCCCTCCTCCCACACATAATCAATAGCTGGCTTCTTTTACACACAAGTGTGAGCACAGTGTGAGCGCCTATTAAATGACATTTACAAAAGGCATACAGAAAATATATTGCAAACCTTTAAAACAAGACGAAGGGTCTACACACCCATACTAGGAGCTCTGTGAGGCTTTACTTGGGCCCCGTGGTGCTTTGAGCTAAATGCCTTCATGCTCACAATGACACCGCTAACAAGCTGATGTTAAGCCTTATTTACAGTGTTACCAGTAGGGTGCCAGTTCTGGTGAGAGGCTGGTGGGAATGCCATTGGTTTTCCAGTTAGTTAGTCATAAACCAAAGCCAAAATCAAATAAAAAAATGATGATGGCGCTATATGTGAATCGAAGGGATGGCTTTTTGTTGTTGCTATTCATCCTGAGGGTGACATGAATGTGTGAACAAAATGTCAATGCAACCCATCTAATAGTTGTGAAGACATTTCACTAAAAGCAACACATGTAAACCTCACGGTTGTGCTCAAGGAAAAGTCAGAGGATCACCAAAGTCAAAAGGATTCAGTATAAATGACTACATTCCATGCCAATGCATCCCATAATTGTTGAGTCATTTTGGAAGGTGTGGGCCGGATAGACAGTTATGTTGTGTCTGTTTTAAATCTGCAGCCATTCTACTGACCGCTGTTGTCTGGTCGTGGTCAAATGTAATCTTTTGATTCACCACAGGAACTGAACCCAAAACTGTGGATGCACTCGATGTCATTTAAATGCAGCCAACAGCTGTTTAAAGGTTCATTTGATACCTGGACACTTTCAGAAGAGTGCCCACGATGTACAAGAGGCTCCTTGGTCTTTGACTGCAAGGTAAGTGGGAGGGATGAACTTTTGTGGCCTTGATGTGCACTGGGTGTATTTTGTCCTTTTCAAACCATAAAGCAGAGGCATTAGCCTAGCCGACAGCGCAGGCAGAGAGCGTGGCTGAAAGCTGCAACAGGAGGACTGTTCTCGATGTCAAAAAAAGAAAGAGAGAAACAAGAGAAAAAAAGAATGCATTGAGGGTCTTTTGGTTAACAATAGGCTGTTACAGGATAATCATATAATTGTGTTCTCTCTTATTTGCCTGAAGGCACAAAAGGTTAAAGCACATAAGGATGTTTTGCAGTCGTAATAAAAAAAAAATCGTCTTTCTACAGCACAAAAATAAGGTTATTTCTGTTACTTTTATTATGGAGCACGCTCCGTCGCAACAGAGAATCAAATTCTGTGACGAAAAATGTGGAATGACAAATGGAACGAGAAGAAGTGAAGCCTTGGAGGTCGTTTACATAATTTGCATTTTATGCAACTGATGCGTTGACGGAGACTTGAATTAATAAGCTTCCCTGACACACTTCATTCAATACAACGAGCTTTACTGTACGTCGCTCTTTTGGTCACGGAGGACAGCTGTTCAGCTGACTGCAGAGCCTGGTGTTGCTCTCACAATCCAAAATCAAATGAGCAAAGAAATATGATGGACTACAGTCATAATAGCCTGGATAAGTGTAATATAGAAAATGAGGTTTTGGACAATTATCCGTGTGTAGTGCTGTAATGTGATGCTTGAGGCTATGTGAAAGAAGGTGCTCTATCTTTACTAGCATCTGCTTTTATAGACTAGAACGCACCATCAGCAAAATGATGACAGCCCAGCAAAACACAGCCTTATCACACCAAATCCAGAAATCCATCAGTTATCTGCTACATTACGCCTTTGATAACGATGACCTTGGTACAGCAACCATGCGTCTAATGAATCTGTAAATTAAATGTCCTTTTTCAACATGTTCATTCAGACAGTCTTTCATTTTGGTATGAGTTTTAAATATCTGATTTGAAAAATAATTAAATGAAATGATTTTTACTGATCTATGAAAGAATTAAATTCTACCATCTTTCTGTCTGCAGTGATATCATCCTGCAGAGACCGAGCGCTCTGATGATCATAGATGAGCACAGTGTCAGAGTCACAGTCAATCAGTAAATCTGATTATGGCTGAGGGAAAAAAACACATGCCTTGGCACAGCAGACAAAATTTCTCATCCAATATATTAATGTTCTGTAACAGCTATTTGATGGTTGGATATAATCACTCACCATCGGACTTTCATCAGATAATAACTAATTATTTGTATTCATGTGTGTTGTATTGTCCAATATGATGAAAGCATCACAGTTATAAACCAGCTGAATGTATATTGAAGTCAAGTTATTGTAATTTAAAATCAAACAACTATCAAACATACAACATAGGGAACATATCTAATATATAGTTTTCAGACACGTTTCCTACACAGATTTACTGCCTTTTCCTTTTGATATAAAACAAAAGATTTACATGCCACAAAACATGATCAAACTTAAAGGATGGTTGACATACATTTTGATAATGACAGTATTTTCAGTAGCGCTGCCTGGTGCTACAAAGCAGCTGACTTTATCATAATTTTTTGATTGGCTTAAGGCACTTGCAGTGACATTATGGCGATCAAGCTGCTCAGTCTTTTAATTTTTCTGACATTTGAGCTGAATTAATTAATTAACAAAAAAAAAGCTTTTTTGAGGCCTAAATGACAGAAATTCATTATTTCCACACTCTGATGTGTTTATACGACTTCATCTTATACACCTGTAAAACTAATATCTTCAAGGTTTTGGACTGTTGGTTAGAAAGTCTTGAGGACCAAACAATTAATCTAGAAAGGAATTATCATCTTAATCAATTATGAAAATAATAATCCTTAGTTAAAGTTAAAATATTATTATAGACAAAATAAGTATCTGTGTAATTATGTTCTCCATTATGTAAATGTATTACTTGTACATAATTACAATCTAGGCATTTCTGACAAACCTAAACCAAAAGCTCTGTACTCCATTTTGTGCACCATTGTACGAGAATATGACAAAAATATCACAAAAGGGACTTGAAGGCGATGTCACAATGTTTTCATACTAAACACATAAAGAGAGCTGATAAGAAAAGGCAGGAAGGCTTTGCCAAGATCACCTGATCTGAGCGCCCGAGAGGTAAGTTACATAATCTCAATTCTGCTGTTTGATTATCACTGATCTGACGGCATGAGTTGGAATGGATGTGATGATCAAAATCTATTTGTGCTTATGAATGTTTAACAGTGATGGGAGAAGTACAGTACTACTAAAGATTACAGTAGTTTCTGAACAGTTTGCAATGCAATATACCTTGTATTTATGAATGGACAACATACATAGCCCTGTAAAATGAGGATTCACGTTAAACAAAACAAAAGTTACTAAATAAGGGAGACCATGGGAGATATTGTATGGATTTCACTTTTGTAAATATTTATTGGAAAAACTATAAATCAGCGTACATTCAGTACATTAAGTACATTAAGTTTTTATTTTAATTAAATGTTCTTTCCAATAAATTAAATGTTGGGTTAGGGTTTAGGGCTTCTGAAAGGTTATTATGGAAGAAAACTTTACTGTAACATAAATGACGTTTAGTCTTGTGGTTGATATTTTAGCAGAAGATCAGAAATACTACCAGTATTCCAAAAGGCAAGTCAAGTTTGTATAGCCCACTTGAATTCAATTCAAAGTGCGAGTGTGTGAGTGTGTACACACTGTACCTGACTAACAACTCCCTGACTCTCCTATGTGTTCCCCATTGCTAAAGCACCACACCTTTATGATTATTTTAAGAGTATATATACTTTGCCTACCTCAGCAGATCCACAGGATATTCTCCGGCACCACTAAAACTGAAAAGATGTCTAACCAGCCAGACCAAGTGCTCCTTATTGAACCTTTGTACTTTTTTTGGACCTGGGGGGACAGGGCCTCCTCTATTGCTGCCCCTCCTTCTGGAACTCTCTCTCCCGCAGTACCTCAGACCTTCTGCATCACTCGCCACTTCCAAAACTGCACTTCATGTATTTATATCTGCTTTTAACCTGTGATGCAGGTTATGCATGTGTTTGTTCCGTTTCTTACTGTATGTACTGTAATATCTCATTAATATTGTTAGTGCTTTTATTGTTTCTGTTACCAAGTGTCTTTGTGTACTTTTTAAAGCGCTATACAAATAAAATGTATTATTATTATTATTATTAATATTTTTGGTATTGTCCGAAATATATCTGTTAAACAAAGTCTCAAAACCTGTCAAATACAAAATGTAAAATTTCCGATCTTGTTCACTTATTCTTTGATCAATTTGTAATTTCAGATTTGAGAAGATTGCCTTGTTTTAATAAATGTTTGAAGTATTCTAACAGAACCAGCATTGACAATGTCATACAAGTGAAATTCAACTCAAGTTTAAGAGAGTGAACACTGATTAACATGCTACATATGAAAAAAGTAAAGTACTCATTAACACACGCACACATACATAATATGAATAACATTGAATGACCTGCTGAAGCGGTACCTACTCATAAGTCCAAAGTTTAAGTTCAACATCACTATGTCTTTAAATATGATGTGCCTACAACAATTAACAGACGGCACTTTTCTCTCTAGGCAGTGGTATGGGTCACTGCAGTACTACTTCCAGGCATGCACCATGGGTATTTTCACTGTTCTGTCATGAGGATCCTAATTAGCTGCTACATTCCTTAATTTAACGAGTGCAAAGTTAAACAGTGTAATACAAGCACAAATGTCAACGGTGCAGACTTTGTAGCAACTAATTTAGCAGGCTTCAAAAAGGCTATTTTGTAAGAACAAGTATTCGGATCCATTATTTCCCACTAACAGTGCCTTGTTACACCGAGCCCTCATGCGTTATAGGTTCCCTCTCACAGGACTTGCAATTTAAGGCTGTGGTGCACTGTGCTGGGTTGAGATGTTATACTGAAAGAGTTTCTGATAGGATGTGATTCAATGAATGGAACTGCATTGCATCAGGTGGAAACTGATTGAAAATGTCTTAAAATGCAGATGGATGGATAGAAAGTCAGACAGATAGCTAGCTAGCTAGCTAGATGGTCAGATAAAGAGTGTGCTAGTAATACAAATAGCTGGTGAAAAAGAAAGACAGTAAGACTAACAGAGAGCACAGGGTTGGTTTTGGTGGGAGACTTTTTAACCGGATATCTGGACTTTCTGTACAGATTGGTCAAATCAATGCACAGTGCTTCTTTACATTGTTATGATCAATGACGTCTTCTCAAAGCAGATAAAGGTAGGTCCCTGTATGCGGATGATGTGAACTCGTTGAAGAGAGGAAGGAGTATGCAGCATGAAATCAAGAAAGAACAATGAGCAATTGATGCGACAGTGGAGTGGGGTCATGATTGGGGGTGTAGAATCTCAGTAGAAATACAACTTTTTCACCAGGAAGAGACTTAATGTATGTGGCCTTGATACGATCTGTGTTGGATTACAGCAGAACAGTGTATGGATCAGCAGCCAGGGCTCGTCTAAGGAAATTGGATGCGATTCTGGGACAGGCATTGAGAGTGTGCAGTCGGGCTTCTAAAATAACGCCCTACAGGTAGAAATGACATTGACATTGACAACACCATTGCAAAGGAATTTGGAGTGTTTGATCTGCGGATAAACCATGGATGCTTGTGTGGCCTGATATAGACTGGCTTTTATTAAAGGTAAAAGAAAAAGAAAGATATCAAATTAATTTGCTAAGTGCATGTGACTCTCAAGTAATGACAGAGCGTAATGATTTTACAAAGATGTATAGAGATTTTTACGAAACCTCAGACAGGAGTGGCAGGATATGCGGTGCAGCCAAAGGAATTGAAATTAAGAGAAGAACATCCAATAATTTAGGGGTTTACACATCGAAGATGGTGGCAGTATTGGTTACACTACAATAGGTGGAAAGACCTTGACAATATGAGGTGTTGACTCATCCTCAGCCCAAGCAAGTTCAATTAAATTCAATTCAGTTTATTTTGTAAAGCCCAATATCACAAATTACAAATTTGCCTCAGAGGGCTTTACAATCTGTACACATACGACATCCCTGTCCCAGGACCTCACATCGAATCAGGAAAAACTCCCCAAAAATAACAAACATAAAAGGAAAGGAAGGTGGAAAAAAGTGAAGGAAAATTCACAAGAGTGCCAAAGTTACTAGTTATTAGCTTGCACTGATAGCTACTCTACATTAAATGAAGCTTCACTCTACAGAAGCTTCCCTCCAGAGAATTGCAGCAAGCTAAGCTACAGCTACATGGCAAAAGTAGTCGAAATCAAAGCTATTTTTTTTCCATTGAAGTTAAGTTAAGGCGATTAATAAAAGCTATAAATAATGTAGTATAAACTTATATCGGCATAATATACGTGATATAATTAGGGAAACACAAGACGGGCTTGTCTGAGGGATGTCAGGAAGAGGAGTCAATGGACCATGAGCTGTAGGGGGCATGAATCGCAGAGAGATGATGAGGAATAATGTGAGGGAATTAGAGGAGCAGGGATACACGTTAGTAGGATTACTGGGCATGGGTGAGAGGGCACAGGTCAGGGTGCTGTTAGCTTTTCTTAGGGACACTGGGTTGTTGTATTATATGATGGATACGAAGGGATAGAGTGCTAGGGTGGCTAATATGGATAGGAAGGAAGCCGGGAGGATAACATGTAGGTAAGGGTGTGGGTGCGTGTGGGTGTGTGTGTGTGTGTGTATGTGTGTTTGGGAAGCAGTGTCAAAGTCAGAAACAAATCCAAGGACAGATCTCTGTAAATGTGAAACGCAATGTCCCATACATTCATATGGAGCACTGTGACTGGCCGTACGGACCAACCTGTGGGGTGTAAACTGGTATTTGGTAGTTGTATTTCCTTGAGGGCTTTCTTTACTACACACTTCATCAACTGTAGCTTCCACTGAATGGAAACGCTCTTCTCTAGATTGCACTCTTTTCCAAGTAGTAAAAAACTAATACAATTAGCCAGCAGTGGCAAAGTATCATCTGATAAATGCCAATGCAGCAATATACTTTCTTTATCTTTCCGCCCTTGTCCCGACTTGACAATCGCGGTCCCCTTTTGCCAAATGTGGGTCAGGAAAGGTTTGGTCCACGGGGGTGTCGTGGGGAGAATAATGAAGCAAGATATATTAAGTACTATTTGGACACCGTTCTCCGGTGCCACAAATGAGCCAATTAGGCACAGGCTGGTCTCTTCACGAGGACGGTACGAATGGTGAATGGTTTACAGACAATCTCTTTGATTTATTTTTTAGCAGTGTGCGTGTGTGTTTATGTGTGTGCGTGTGTCTGCGTGGGAGTGATGATGCTCTTTCATCTCAGTTCCGACTGTGTATTCTTTCCAGCGAAGGAATTCTTAGTGTTAATAAGGCTCTTCTTCAACCCGACACTGTCGAGGGTCTCGGGGCAGCTTTTCACTTCACATTTAAGTAAAAGAGCTGAAATCATCTCACATACAGATGTCATGTGTATGAATTGCATTTGATTATCAACTGCCCTCATTCGTCTCGACTCACCGTAGTCGCTCTCATAAAAGATGATGAACTTCTGCCAGTGTAGCTCTGAGACGAGGGTGAGCAGGACATCGTTGATTCGAACAGGTGGACGGGCAGCCAAGGTGTAGCTCTCTCCTTCTGGGCTGGGGTTGAGCTGGCAGGCAGCGCGGGGCGCACCGTCCCCATTTCTCTGGATGAAGAGGTGGGGAATGTGCATTGCATCCGTCAGAGACTGCAGGGCACTTGCAGCTGCGCAGCCAGTGGACGTGACGAGAGCGAGGATCCCCTGGTTCATCAGCTCACATGCTGGACGGAGGAACAAATAAATAGAGGGAAAGGTGGATGAATGGAGAGGAGTTAAGGGAAGAGGGGTGGCGACAAAGGGTTGAAGAAAGGAAATAAGGGTGAAGGACAGAGAAGTATATCAAAGAGATGGAGGATGATGAAAGAAGAACAAGATATATGGAGGAAAACAGGGACGGGGGGGGGGGGGAGCAGAGGAGAAGGAATAAGATTAAACATGCTGAGATGCGTATTTCAAGTAAAACCAAACTGTAATCAATTCCAACAAGATTGTCATTTCAAAAGTCTTTCGGATTTAAAGAGCGCTGTACATTATTCAAGAACGTGTGCTCAAGATGGTTCTTTGTGTATCCTGCTTCGGATTACGTCTGAGTCTCAGCAGTTGAGAACAGCTCACAGAAAGGAGGGGGTTGGTACTGACGTGGTATTATAATGCGAGATGAGAGATTCAGAGGGGGGCATCCTCTAATGATTAGAGTCTAATCCTTGTCCCCAGACAAAAAAAGACAGCTGATTAAAGCAAAAAGGCTGGCTTAAGTCAACAGTCACTTGATAACGGCAGATGAATCAGAGAGCTACAGGAGTCAGGTAGAGTCTGGGTAAAAAGAGCACAGAACAGCACAGTCACAAATACAAATCTGGAGTATTTTAGCTCGATACAGAAAGTAAGATGCAAAATGATGTCTCCAATCAGTCCAAGCTAAATATTGTCCCACACATCCATCACTATGTGTCTCTCTTTCATGTACAAATGGTCATTATCTGGGAACCAACAAAGATTCAGACTGCAGACATACTGTACTAATGTTTGAGTACGGTTTTGACATCCCTACATTTTTATTTACACGTGTAAATTGGGCCAAATCTGCTTCAGATCCTCTTGGAGCGGGTCAGCATGTCTGCAGGAACAAGATGCCAAACATGCTTTAAAAGATGAAAATGCCAACTTTCACATTATTCATGTCTGGAATTGAAGAGAAAAGCTGTTCCATCCAAGTGGTGGTAAATATTTAATGAGAGTGGGTAGACTTGAGTATGCAGTGGTGTGACATGTTACGCGCTCGTGTTTTGCTCTTCAAATGATCTGACAGTAGATTAATGACCTAAAAAGTAAATTCTCCAAAATGACGATATGTTTACTAAAGATAGCTGAGATTGCTTCACTATCACTGTACATGAGTAGTGTATAGCACGTTGTAGGCAACACAATTGCATACCTCTATATTGAATACAGTTATGTGTACTGTAAACTTTTTACTACAGTTGGTTTTCAAGTGTGTTTGAAATAAAATTCTACTGCAGAAAATAGATAATCATATTTCCCCCCTCTGGTTTAACACAGGCTAAAAGAAGCACGATTTACCTGAAAGCACCACTGATTTTAGTGGTTTGCATCCTCTCTTAGATTAAAAGATAAAAAAAGAGGAAATGAACAGAAAAGAGAAAGTAATGTGAATCCAAATGCAAAACTGTTTTAATGAAGATTATTACATTAGCATTTCATTGTAAGCACTATCTCTGTTATGAGCTGCATAATCATATACTACAGGGATTGTCTAATTTTGCATGTGACACGGGACAGGCTACAGCAAATGGTGCTTTTAAAATTCAGATCACCATTTTTCACACAGCGGGGCTCTTATAATTTCAGCATAAGCAGCTGAGCATATTGTACGAAACAGCAATTAAATAATATCTTCCTGCATTTCATAATACCACCCGATTCTGTAGTCTACTTATACTTCTGCAAAATGTAGCAAAAGGAAACTAAGACCATATGTTTTGACAGTGAGCATTTTAAGAAGCAGAACAAGGACTGCACGTCACAAACATAAACGCATACAGGTGAGACACCATTACAATCCACCATGATACCAGAGGGAGGTGAAGTAAAAAGAAGGAGGCTTTTTGTAGGCAAGGCATGAGGCCTTGAAGGGGTGGGGAGGGGGAAGGATGAAAAGAGGGGGTGCTCTGTGAATGGAGACATACTGGGAAATGGTTGTGTGTGTGTGTGTGCGTGTGCATACACACATGGATGGCAGAGGGGGAGGACTATTAATGTGACAAATGACGATTTCATCTACTGACTGCAAGCACAGGAGTACATTAAGGCCCTGTAAATCATGAGTACAGGGGCAACTACATAACACGCTGAGGAGGGGTGGGAGAGCGGAAATGTCAGCGAGCCGAAGATGCACTTTAGTTAAAGTAGAACAAGGAAGAGAGTGCAAGAGAAATACAGGGATTATTTAGAACTTTTTGCACGAATGCTCAGGAGAGTGCAAGAAAGACTTCTACAGAGCAGGAAGTGTGTAATTGTGTGTGTGTGTGTGTGTGTGTGTGACAAGTGTGCATGAGCGCCAGCATGTGCACTAGGGCACTTGGCAAATCGTCCTTTGTGCGACATGAAATGCTAATGCTCTGCTCAGCAGGAAGTTCTGTGATTGACAGTAATACAAATCTAGAACATGCTTTGACACTGTTCCGGTGTCAAAATGTGTCAGCTGGCGACAGTAAACTGTATTCTGTACTACACAGTGAAAACAGCCGGTTCCCGAGAGTTACTTGTGGTGTTGCTGCCGGGTTGGGTGGAGTATTTTCAAATGATTTTGATTCAGGAATCAAAGTCATTTTAAGATCTTAGCGTCATTACTGTAAACAAAATAGACTGTTGTCAGAATGATTGGCAGCCTTTATGCTTTACCTTGTTTGTTATCTATTATTTATTTCACATGCTTCATCCTCTGCTAACGCAAGAAAGTTCAAAAACTTGATCTTCATTATAATGGAAAGTGACTCTTTTTATAGCGCCCACCTCTCCATCACTCATCCACTTTTAGCAGACTATAGCTAAAGTCTGTCTGCGGCCATTTTGGCTTCATAATGGACACCCCAGGCCCGTTATACAGCAGACAGCCCACTGACAGAAGGCCGGAGTGGTCCACAGTCATTGTAGAGGATGATAATGGTGGAATAATGACTCTTAAATGTTCCCTCTGCATTGAAAAGTCACGATACATGTAATGAGCATATATATTGACACGCCGGCATTGACGCGCGGAAAAGTATGTAGAGTGGCATAGTCTCAAGCTTACGAGCACTGATCAAGAAGCAGTAGGCCTATTTGTGTGAGTGTGTGTTGACTGTGAATACGGTTAGTCGTGGATGGGTGGAAGAAAAATAGTCAATAAGTCTGCTGTAATTAAAGGAATTGCAAACAGCAGCTGCTCTCGTTGGGGAAAAAAAGATTTACTAATCTATCAAACCCATTGTGGAGAAGCAGTCATTTTCCAATGATGGTGCTTGATTGAGGGATGATGAATTCGGTAGGTGGATGAATTTTTAATCATCACTGCATATCTTTAAAACCCCGATACAATTTAAATTACAACGCGATTTTTGCTCCGCTGTCAGCAAATTCAGAGACTAAATCAGGGAAGAGGCTAGGGCATTGTAAGCGATTTGTTTTCATGTTCCTACACTTATAATTGAAACCATTAAAAAAAAGGACATCTGCCATGCGAATTTGATCAACAAAAGCACACTGTATTTTTCTGCAAAAGTCCTCGCCTCATCAGACCAGTTCAGTTATGCACGGATGGTCCTGGGAGAGGGAAGATTAGTATCAAGACACCAGGCTGAAAGAAGACATTACAACGTTGTACCACACAATCTGTTTGACCGTGAAAACATGATGTCATCGTGCGTCTTGCCCTCATTTGCAACGTGAAAGGAAGACGCAAACCACCACACCACTGATGTAGTGAATACTGCATAAATTGGGGCAATCTCAGTGATTTCACAGTCTAGATAAGGCAGTCTCATTCAGTTTGCTCTGACTCACAGCACAATCCTAGGATTTTAAGGAGTCCCCACTACAATAAATGCTTCAATGTTTTCACCACTAAAACCCTGTGACAACTGTGATCTGATTGTGACAGCTTATACTACACTATTCTGAATTAAATGTCTGTTTTGTATCATTCACGGGGACTTTGAGTATATTGTAATGCTCCTTTTTATTATAAGGATGAGCTCCTACTCATTCCATCTAAATGTGAAATCATTAGATAGTGAAGATGTTAAACCTTATGATGTAAATTAAAACGTGATACAAAAGAGTTCATTTGTGGATGACAGATCATTGATTTCACAAAGAAATGTGAATACTGACTTCACTATTACAATTTTCAGTCAGAGCAATGAAAAAGTTGCAATATAGAGCTTCCATACATATCTGGGTACTTTAGTGTACGGACCCTGGAACACACTCATCTTTTCAGCACAGATGACTGATTACAAGATCAAGTGCTGTTATTGAGGAACCCGGACGCTAAATTGGTCATTGATGGTTTTTAAGCATTCAGCAGGGACATCTAGCAGTTATTTATGTTTTAGCTGCTGGAAGATTCAAAAGAGCTTTAACTGATCCTCATCACCCTCAGACTGGATGTCGTGTCATTTCTTCATTACGAATCGGTCCTTCCATTCTGCTGTTGGCAGCTTCCTACAACATTCCAGCTCTTCACCACACGGAAGGGAGAAATGAGAGAGATCAGTATGGCAACATTTAGGTGGACAGCAACATTCACCTTCAGTACGAATTAATCGTCTCTCCGTGCCATGGTACTTTCATGACTACACTCCTGCTGTCAGACCAAGATAAGGCTACATATTCCTATCAATACTATTGATGCCATTGATGTCATCTGAACTGTGAAGGAGTAAATTATATCCTCCAGACAGGTAGAACGGCAGAAATAGACTTAGTACAGTATATACTGTTTATAAACAGGGAGTGGACACAACCACATGGCCTGTAGAGTACAGCATTGTGATAGACCTGCACAAAATATTACATTTGTGAAGCTTGAATGTTCAATTTCTATTTTGTCCACAGGGGTGGATAGTAACACCTCACAATACAATGTGATTAATATAATGCCACCAAAACCTATACAGCCTCTGGAATCAGTTGGATTGGTCAGAGAGGTACCAAATACCATATTTAACATTTAAAAAATGTACAGTATAGCCATTTCAAATTACCGACTGGTCCGTGACAGATCCCCTGTGGGTCCCTTCTTGGTCCTTGGTAGTATGTGATCCACCTCAATGACTTATTGCCTCTAAGCACCATGTGTGGCAATCAATTGCAATGCTTTACCTATATCCACCAGTAGGGGCAGTGATGATGGAAGCTGAAACGGTTTACTAGCATCAGGCTGCTGCAGTGTGACCGCTTTACTTCAAGCTGGCCCATTGCGACTTATCATTTACATCGACCCAGTTCACCTAAGATCAGTTCATTATTATCATATTTGATGTATAGTGTTTTCATGCTGAATTTTGGAAAAGTGTATTTAAAATGATTCAGAAGACATCAATAATGTTTTAATTTGACGGAATGGTGTAGCCATGAGACAAACTAAATTAGTTAGGATAGTTAAATCGGTGTTAACATCATTTAGCTTAACTTCAGTGAAGATTCGAATTTCTAATGGCTGAGATGGCTCCACTAACTTGTGAGTAATTCGCTGTGGCAATGTTGCAGTACAAATGTGAGACATGGCTTGTGTCTTTGTTCCAGTGAAGTGAAGCCTGTTATTCTTATGAAGTACATTATCTTAACTTTATGTGACTGAACAAGAGTCTTTAACTTCACAAACATTTGAAAAAAAATAATGCAAATTATTAATGCAAAAATATGAAAAAAAACAGATTTATAGCTGTTATCTGAACACATTGAAAAAACTTTAGTTGCTCACAATGGAACTGGCTGCTCGGCTCAGTGTGAAATCAAACACATATAAACACATATACAGTAAAATTTAGCAAAAAATAGTATGTAGTGGTTTTTCTTTCAACTTGTGTTTCCGGCAGCTGCCGTGTTCTTTGCTCTAGAAGCTGCAATCAATAAAACATATATATAATATATTGAACATCAAAATGGATTGACATCAAGTGTGTCCGTAGTGCTTGCGTTTCTCTTCGCCTGGGTCCCTATGTCAAATATACTGAGTTTTTATTATTTCTGACAAAAGAAGATTGTTGCGAAATTTATGCTCAGGGATATTTTCCAACTGCTGGTACCCGACGGATGAAACAGAAAAAGGCCTGGAGTCTAAATCTCCGCAGCCTGGGAGTACAGATCTAATGCAACAGAATTCACTCGCCATACATTCAATAAAAAAACTCAAACTAAAGCGCAGTGGAACTTGGGGAGACACAGGCAATTTTTGTTTTCAGGGAGTTCTGAGTCACTGACTGCTATTTCGACACAGAAACTAATGCCACCAGACAATGATATAAACACCACCACCAAGATGCCCAAAATGTGATACAACTAGCTACCATGCCATGTGGCATCAGCTTCAACTGTCATGTGCTTAACAACGCAAACATGGATGGGGCGTCTCAGCCTGTAACATAAAGGACATGATTCAAACCGACCTTTTGCTATGTCCCGCCCGTCAAACGCAGACTGACCAATTACAGCGTAGCCTCAGCCAGCTCCGACCAGGGTCTGAACCCCTAACCGGCTCGGCTTCATAGACTCATGCAATCGATTATTTTCTTTCTTAGCCTGTATTTGTGAATTTCTAGCTGTTCATGGTTACACGTTAAAAGTGATACTCATTACCCGGAGAAGTTAGAAAGAGTTCTATGTAAAAATAAAAAGTATGTTACGAATTATTAACCAGCATGAATACTTCTTTGCTATGCTAGTTACTGAAGGCATATCTGAAACCTCTTTTTTGATTTTCCAAAAATGTGATATATATTCAGTGAATGAAATAGGGGATTGCAGTTAATCGCAGTGTGGGCTTCATAATATCTCTGACAGCTTGATGGAGTAGCAGCAGGGGGGTCAAAATTCTAACATCATATTGATGTCTCATTAAATCAAGAAGACGCAAGCGTCTATATCAACCCATTTATCTGTGTTTCCTTGCTATCTTTCCACTCCTTCCTTCCTTCTTCAGTGCTTTTTCGACTGTCACTTGCTCTCTCATCAACTTAGCACAACCACTGTTCCTTCCAGGGCTAATGTGGTCAGTCTAATGTGCATAACATAGTCCTTTGCATACACAATGATGTTTGTGTGTGTGTGTGTGTTTGTTTGTTTTTTCGCTAGTATGAGGCTGATTAGCCTTCTGACAATTAACATGCAGCGATGCCTCCATTGGCAGCATTGTGCTGAATGTTGAAACAGGTGAATAGAGAGCCCAGTTTTTATATGGCAAACATGTGTTTGGGTTGTGTGATGATTGATTTGGATGGTGTTAAGGAGAGCGATTGGAGAACGTTGTGGGAGGATAATCATGACTCATTCACCGCTGGGACAGCGACAGGCTGGGCCTTTGCTTGTCTGCTTGAATTAGAAACATTAAGAAACATCTCATGCTCTCATTTGGTAATGTGTCATTTGCTTTAATATCATCTAATGTCTTGGTCTCTCTTTGTCTATAGCCGTCTGGTTTCCCTTCATTCTCCCTGTGTAGATATCTCACTCTGCAGGGGCTATCTACATATCTGTTCTCTCATCTGATCCCTCTGTGTTTGCCTCTCACTTGTCCTCTTCATCCCACGCTGCATTTTGCTCATCACAATCTGCTCTTGTCCCATCTGCATCTCGAACAACACCTCAAACATGTGAGATAAATGATGAATTAACATAAGTTAATTCAGCGATGCGTTCCCTCTTTGTGCTACAGTAGAATAGAAGATGAGAGATGAGAACTCAAGAATGGAGGATTAAACAACACGGTTTTAATTATCTTTTTTAAAGGTTGTGTTCCTTCCACAAGATGTTCTTTTTTCTAATTCAACAACAGAGGTCAAATAATGGGACCAAGTTAACAAATAAATAAGCAAAGCCAATGGTTCCTTGATAAGCTAACAAAGAGCAAACGTACATGTGTTATATGAAAATCCGAGTCAAATGGGCATTGTTATTTAGTGTCAGTCTGAAATCCTGTCCAGCACCTTGTTTTATAATATCCATGACGGGGGACATTTGGTTTACCTGACAACAGTGGAAAGAGGTAGTTGAGGGTTCAGGGGATTATCCTTCATCACACAAAACCGTGTAACACATGCTGTAAGTTTTCAACAGTGTTAAACATTCAAAATGCATTATTTATGTTATGTTGCCAATGTAGGATGATTTTTCTTTCACATAAACCTAAAAAATGTATAGGTTTAAGCCGTTTCACTGGAAAGTAATAGGCTCCAGTGCTGTCCTCCACCGGAATGATACTGCATTAACCATTACAGTGGCTTACATGATGCTATCTGTAGTAATCCACTGCATGAAGACTGTAGCCACTACAATATGTTGGGCATAATACTACAAAGACTGACCAGCTCCACTGAAGCGCATGCTGGCACACAAGATCACAGCCACCTGTTCCCACAGCTTGAACAAAGCCGGGCATGTGTTCAAATGCAAGCCTGATGGCGGATAGGCCTTCACCTGCTTCACAGAGTAACTCATCTGAATCCACAGCTTCCATTATTTACCGAGACCTGACTCATGGTAAGGATAACCTTCTTCTTGAGTGTTGAATCAGCTCGATGGGCTGATTCATTCTGCTGAGTTGACACAAACATCAATGTCAAGCAGTTAAAAAACATGTGCAATGTAGCTGTTGGCACTGGTTTTGAACGTCGGGAACTTCCTTGAAGGACCTCCAGTGATGTATAACCAAATTACTGTGAGGTGCTTTAGATAAAACAAACCCATGTAGATGTGCTCTGCCCATTTAACCTTGCGAAATGTGAGACTTGAGAATTTGAATCAAGGATTTTTAATATTAAAATAGCTTTTGTGATAAAGTGCTGCAATGCTAATGAGGTTTAGAGTCTACCTATGCGCAGCTTTCAGACATTTAAACCTTATTAGTTTGGCTTGCAGTTTCTCTGGTTGACCCTGCATGAATAGAAAACACTGTATACGATCTATCAGTTTTCAAAGGTTATATCTGGTGATTGGGTTGGCATATGCCAAGCTAAAGATCAAAGAGTTGGCCAAACTAAGGCTGAGCACTAGTCTTGCACTAGCACTAGACTTGTGGTGAGAAAGAAGACTGTGATGGGAAACCTGTGTCGCTCTGTCGGATGCGTTGGTGACGATAGGAAGAGTACGTTTTTACAATATGTTTCTGCTCGATTGACCGTCTATTTTATTTTTCTTAGCGAGTGCTGTAAACTCTGCAAGAGATAGACACTAATGAAATTGCAATTAACACCAGGACGATCTTCAGATGAGGGTAATGGTGTGGGTAAAAGTAAACAAACACCAATGAGGCAGATGGAGGACCATTCATTTAACTGTTTCCCCATTCTTAATAATGTGTTTCTCTCTGGGGGGTGGGATGGAGGGCGGGGGGTTATGTACAAGTAATTTGGAATGATTTGAGTAAATCGTGCATTGACCGATTTGTTAATGCCGAAGATGTTCATCTCTCCTTCACTCTGTAATGAATGGTAATCTCTATTCATGTCCTGCTGTCAGCAGAATTTATAATTCAGAGCAGCACGCTCTTCCAAGTTTCTACAAGCTTTTGTTACCATCTGAAATGCACACGCTATAATTTATAATAATACATTTGTATACGTTATATTCATCATCGATGTGGTTTTGTAACACAGACATATATGTATATTCTGTATAAGAAGTATGCTCGTCAGTTTGTGATAAACATGTTTGGCTTTTGGAGGCTAAATAGTAAACTTATCTTTTTACTCTCATCTTGCCCAATTTACCTTGTCCAACTATATAATGACGCCTAATAACTGACAACAAATGCGTCTGGAAATTGAAAGTGTATCATTCAGAGCAATTCTGCGGCGCATAATGTTTCTTTCTTTTGAAGGAGTGACTTTTCCCTAGCGATCTGCTGCCTGTCCAACGTTAGCACGGTCCTGTTGAAAAACAAATTAGCTCATTATCCCTGGAAGGCCGGGCACATAGGAGCAGCATGCTTGACAAGCAAAGCCTTTGGATGTGCCAAGCTGAAAATGTCAACATACTACCTTGAGAGTGCACATTAAACTGAGGCGGTAATGGCTGTCTAAAGACAGAACCCCATAATCAAGTCCATTAAGGCTCAACACTCCTTCCCAAAAACACCCAACAAGCAGGGGGGATTTTAAAGTATGCAATGAGCTTCTGTAGATGAATGCCACGGGGACACGCTGTGCACCATGCTGCCAACAACACCCACGCCTGAGTTTATATGAAGTATCTACTGATTGAGGCATGTGTCAAAACATCCCTTTTTTTATGTGTGCAAGGATGACCAAGGACTGACAAGTAAAAACACCTTAATAACTCCCAAAAGTAATACACAATTGAGGTCACTGGTGTCATGGCTGGTATCATTCACATACGTAACATATCACTCTGAATTTTCTCTGAGTATTCTTACTGAACCCAATGTACAAAACAAACAAAGTGTACTTTCTTTTGTCATCTGACAAATGATTTATTTGCCAATAGGCATAATAAACGTAAGATAAGAAAAGATAAGCCTTTATTAGTCCCGCAGTGGGGACATTTAAATTGGTCAGTTACACCTTACTTTTGTGTCATTTCACTAAACCATTTAGTGCCATGATGAAATTGGCCCGTGTGTGGCAAGGCCCAAAACTACTTAAACTCAGCAAGACAACTTCAGATAAAGCCCACGCAGCCGTTGGTGTAATTCCAGGAGCTCTTATTGTCTAAAATCCTCAACAGCAAATCACTAATCATTCCTTGAATTAGGATCCAATTTCCTAATCGCCAGCCCTTCTCTTTGTTCTGTTGTGCTGCGCACTCTGGTTTTGTATTCATTTCCTCTCTCGGGAGTTTAGTTGTGCGCAGAGAAACAACAAACTGTGGAAGAGCGGCTCCTCATGCATGAAATGAAAGAGGGCTTTGCCCTCCTGGCGGGGCCGACACTGACGTATTCTCTAAAAGGTAAAAGCCTGCAAAGACTTATTGCATTTGACCAGGTTGGGCTATGGCCACCTTCCAGAAACATACATCCTCCCCACTTAGGTGTCAGTGCATTCTGTCAGCCTATAACATGAGGGTTCTCCCTGGCAACCACTTCACAGCCATTTCCCCGATAAGAGAAATATGTAAGATGCACGTCATGTTTGTATCACGTGAATTATGGGAATTGTTGATCCGTATTCTTACATTATGAGAATAATCAATTTATATTGATGACTAAAACTGTAAATATGAGCCACCCCAGCGATAGACGCACTATTCCAACTTGGATGTGAATAGGACTTTTGTGACGCGGTAATGCATTATTAATAACATTATTATAATTTATATATCCGCAGAACAATGACGGCACGTAACAGTACACAGGCGACAACCTGAGATATTTCTTCTGTCCCAACTGTTCTTTGAATAAATACTAATTCATACCGTCAGTAATTGATTCAGTCTGCAAATAAGGGAACCCTACATGTTCATAGTCCATATCTCACTGTTATAAATGCAGTCCTTTTATTATCATGATTCTTTGAACAGAGAGTAATGTGCAGCACATATCTCCACTCTGCAGCTTTATTAAATGGGACCAATCTTTCTGCCGTGACAGCAGATCAACAGGCATGACAATATCAGACATTAGCTTTTCAAAACTCAGAGTCATACTGACGTCACTCATTAATAACATTGGGGAAGTTTAAAAAAACGATGTGGTAAGCATAAAGTCTGATTCAGTACATTTTAACTAGTATTAGCAGTGGATGGAATTGTATAAAGCCACATTGCATATTGTTTTAGTTATTTTATAATAATTATATCCGTGGTTCTCCATTAAATCCTGTTATGTTGCTGCTGAAACAAAATAATCTTAAAGGGTATCAAAATTGCATCTAATCCCAGATTAACCTTAATGCACGACTGGTATTCTCCAGGTACGGCTCCAAGGGACACAGTGGCACATTTCCTTCAGTGTGCCACTTCAACAGGTGGCATGAAGACACGCAGGCCAAGTCAACCGCTTGGCTCAGAGACACTGAGGTAAACGTGAGCAGACGAGTGGAAATATGATCGGCGTTATGTACTCCCCAAGTGAACTGTCATCTCCCATATTGCATGAAGGGAGTTTGCAAAAGTAGGCCTATTACCATGTTGATCACATCAATTTGGAGTGTCAGGACGGGGTGAGCTAATACCCGGTCTTGTGAGGCTGCTCTCTCGTCTCCTCAGCCTCGGGGGTTTCCGCTTTGATTAAAATCACAAACCAGCCAGTCTTCCGTCCGTCTTTTTGTACCACCACCCCGGCTCCTGTACCGTTCAATTGTGTTCTTTTTTTTGGCACGAGACACAGGTGGCTTACTGCTGAATCACTGTCTTCTGGACGGTACTCCAGTGATCACCGCTCCGAATGACCCAGCAGACCTGAGCTGCCATCTGCTTGAGGACTCCAGCTGTCTGGGTCCCGTCTCTCAGATCCTAGCGTGTCCTGGGTGTGATGTTTCTAAACCCCGTCCCTTGTGTCTGTCTGCCCAGCATCTCCCTGGTGCGCATTCTGTTCCCTCATTGATTCCTGGAGGATTTGATCTCTCTACAGCTGCATGCATCTCCAGTGCATCAGTAGTTTCCACCCACACTGCAGAGTCGGGGATAAATCATCACTCAAATGCTATGCAAGCATATTTATCCTGGAAAAAATAAACCTCTTCTACAGCTAAACGCAGCTACTGCTACATATTATGTCTGTCATACAGGGGCGGGACCACCTGTCAGTGCACCAGTATCAATACAGTAATCATGGCCCCTCATCAGCCTCACAATTCTCTGCCTGCATATGTATGCAGAGAAATGATTACATCGGTAGAAGTACTGGGTAGCTGTAAATAAATCACAGTCCCTGCAGGAATTCTCTATTCTACATTTTTCAAGGCCCCCATTATACAACATACCGAAAGATTATGAAAACGCATTTGAACACATGATAAAAACGAGGTATGCTCGTGTCAAATTTTTTGAATACAAATAAAACAAAATGTATTAATTTTGATAATTAAATACAGTTAATATGAAAGTATTGGAAGCTATTCTTGTTCTTAGTTATGTGTCCATTCAGGCCTCCTACACACTACTTCAGACTTAACTGGAGAGCTGTTTTTTGCTTTGCCATTTTATATTCACCCTCTTCTCTCTCGTTATTTCTCCCTGGCCCTCTCTTACTCTCCCCAATAGCTCCCCCGTTCAAACCCTCCCTCACTTATACTCTCTAGTCCTCTCCCAAGTCCTGTTTGCTCCTTGGATGTTGCCATCTCTCGTCCTAACCTTTTCCCTCTCGCTCTGTATTGTAAATGAGTGCAACAAGCAGGCGAGCTCTAGATTTCCCACTGGCTTTGTAGTTGTTTAGCCCTGAGGTCAGAGAGAGCAGAGTGAACCAAGCCGCCCGAGATCAGCTGCACTCGACTGTCCTCATGGGAGCGGACAGCAATATGTTTTCATTCTCTGCGTAGACCTAATGAAATAAAGGTAACCTACATTATTCAGGGGATAGTTCGACATTTTGAGACCCAATTTATTAATTTGCTCGCTTAGAATTAGATGAGAAGGTTATTAATACAGCGAAATATGAAGCTTACCAGCTTAGGTCAATGTTTAAGGATAAATAATGTTGTTGTGTTCCCCAACAGAATGACATATGTTATACTGAAAGTAAGATTGTTTCATCTTTGCTGCTTTGCTGTACTCTTTCATACTTTATTATGTGCTTTCATAGAGAATAGCCTTTTCGCTTGAGTTCATCCATTATTGCATAAGTTCCACTCAATAATTCAGATTCTAACAAGGTGTAAAGATCATATGGACCATGCCCACACAGAACCCCATTCTTCAGTGCCTATCCAACAGCTAATAAGCAGACGCCCTCCTGCTTGTTCTCCTTCTCCTCCTTGTCTGTTCACTGTATTCAATTTACAAGCCTCTTTATATGGGCCCTGTGATGCTAATTGGATAATCCCACACTCATGCTCCACTAAGAACCCCCTGCAAGTTGTATGCAGATCTTGACAAGGATCCTACGCCTACTACTTATCCCTTTAAAAAGGAGAACGTTAATGACCTCTTTTCCACACAATAGCCTCAAAGCCCCAGTGGTGCATGCTGCACATGGAGCAGGTGATGCACTTCACGCTATCACTGAGCTCTCAACAAACTAACAAATCATTCTTTTTTTTCGGCACTGTGTGAACATTTTAGTGTAACATATTGTTAAAAGCGTTGAACACGTCCATTTGAAGAAGGATAAAAAAAAAACAATGTATTGGTTCTTGATGTAATGGTGAAGGCGGAAGAGTGGCTGATGACTCACTGAGCAAGAACTGGGCTCCATCTTTCTGCAGCGGGACGGGAAGGAGAATGATTGTGAGAGATTGCTGACAGGTGTGGTCGCGCCAAGCTACCCACCTCCATCCAGGGCCCCTCTTCCTAAGTACCTGTTGGTGTCCCTCTCAACCATGACGGTTAAGTGGAAATTAAAGCTCCCTTTGAGGGAGGGACGCTTTTCTTATATCCCCACTACAGGCCATCTGTTTTAAAGGATAAAGAGTGAAAGGCAGCTCTGAAGTCTGACGCCAGATTTTATAGACGGCAAACACGTACCTAATTACGGCAATATTTAAATCTATCTTTGCAGGCCTGTCATGTATTTAACACTTCATTTTCATTTTATCCCTGCCGTTTGTTTAACCCATATATTATGTTTTAATATCCAAAGACATGCTGCAGGTTAATTGATCTCTAAATGTCCCATAGGTGTGAATGTGAGAGTGAATGGTTGTATGTCCCTACATGTGCCCTCGATGGACTGGCGGCCTGTCCAGGGTGTCCCCTGCCTTCGCCCTATGTCAGCTGGGATAGGCTCCAGCGCCCCCGCGACCCTAATGAGGATAAGCGGTATTGAAAATGGATGGATGGATGGATTATGTTTTAAAAATAGAATGCGTTTCCCCTTCTCTTATGCCTATATTAGTTATGTTTAGCTTAATATCTTTTGAGACAAGATCTGAAGCATTTCTATACAGTAAAACACTGTTTGTGCTTGCTGAAATGGTGGTGTAGGCACAGTGTATTGTTCTGACAGAGCAGCATCATCTACAAATACCTCTAAATCTATTTAAGTGCCGACCTTTTTTCACCGCGTTTCTACTTCTTGTGTTTTTCAAGTGTGTTGCAACGTGGAGGGCTTCTGGGAATTACGTTTACGATTATTCCGGAGTCTCTCATCGACTGCCTCAGGTTTCATTTAACACCTTCTTTGCTCATATTTTGTAAACCTGTTCCAAACACTGATCGCTCTAGGCTTCGGGTCGGGGGGGCGGTGGGTTGTGTGTTTGTGCTCGGAATCAGATCTTTTATTGAATGCCAGAGTGATAAAATAAAGAATGTCTAAATATGCTTGAAAGAAAAAGAAATAAAGAAAAAGCAGTTTGATTTGTGCTGTAAAGAAAAAATTCCACTCACATCTGGTCTTCATTTAACGCCACGTATCTTCTGCCTTTATCAATTTCATATCCGTTTCATTCACTGCCACTTTGGTCCATTCACCACCAATGACGACATCAGGCGTTTAATACGTGTAGAACTTGGTTATCTTACTCTGCTCAATCCCCCGGGCCTATTTGTTAGCTGTCAGTGACTATCTACCTTCATCCCTGCCCCATTGTGTTTGCTGGCTCATTCTGCCAGGAACCAGATCTGTCAAATGGCCGTTCCCATAGGGTAACAGCAGAGCTCTGCATTTTGTTAAATCGATCCTGGGCGACGCAGAAAGAAAGAAAGAAAGAGTAACAGAACGAGGACGAGCGTGCAAGCAATAATCTCAAGCAGACAGGTTTGGGATGACAGAGCATTAAGATAAAAATAATTACATGATATGGAAATGAGAGCGAAGAAGCAATGGAAATCTCTCTGAGTGGTGAGTGGACATTATGTGAAAAAAGAGAGATGAATATAAGCTGAATGTAAAAGAAGGATAAGGAGCATGAATCTTGCATCTCTTTTTTTGACATGCCGCCGCAGCAGCCAGCCCTTTAATATATAACATGTGTGCTTTACCTTTGACCAACCCAGACACCTTTCCAACCCACATGCACAGACTACCAAGGAGCATATTAACAATGGGAGGCTGCAGCTCGTCTGTGTGTCTGTGCCAAGCCAGGGTGGAAGAAACAAAGATTACGCCTCAGTAAACGAAGGAATTGACAGAAAAAAGCCCAGAGGAAAAAAGACTCAGAGGAGTGGCAGATAGAGGGAGAGATAACCAGAGAGAAAGAGAGAACTGTGAGTAAATTCCATGCATTTCTAAAGCAGGGCAGTCGGCTGGCAGTCTGCACCGAGAGCCATACATTCTCATTAGGAACCCTGCTGCTGCACCAGCAGAACAACACACACGAAATGTTGGATGGAGTCGCATGTACAATGGAGGCCTGTTTGCTGGCAGTGGAAGTGCATGCAAGTGGGCCAAAACAGGAATAAATAAATAAAAAAACATAGAGACAGCCATAATATATTGAAACTAAAACAGTACATAGGAGTCACCTCTCCAGACTCTTGTCCAACCCTATACAGAGAAAAATGTCAAGCCAGAGGAAGAGTGTTAAGTCCTGTAGACGGTTAACAGTACATGTGATTATGTGTTGTACTTTGTTTGTCAGATGTGGCTGGAAATTGGATATTATAAATCCTATGACAGTCATTGGAAATGACAAGCGTCTATTTGCACAGGGGGGAAAAAAAAGAAGATTTTCCCATCACAAACGTTGTCCTCTCTCTTCTTTAACCCATACACAGACACACACCGAGGGCAACGTGCTCTTTTGTCTGACAGCAGTTTTGTGGTTACACAAGTGATGGAAAACAGACCGGCGACCTGACAAGGACAGACAGAGACATCTCTCCATCTCCTTCCCTCTAGCCCCGGCATTGATAAGAGCAGACATTTTAATTTGCGAGGTCAAAACAAATGCTTCAAGGCCCTGCTGGCAGGCCCAAGGAAACCTAATGTGCTCTTGAGTACTGCACTGGCAGAGGGACCATCAATCTGCAGTAGTTTCTTATGGTCATCGTTTTCTAATGGGTCCTGCTCCAAAAAAATCTTTAATTAACTAAAACAGAGAATGTACCATATAATTACTATATTAGGATGATATACTGAAGCATATGTGATTTACAGGGGTCAGATACATTACACTAAATGGAGATTGAAGATGAAAGGAGTAGTTCGACATGTTGGGGATACACGCTTGTTCATTTTTACAGCTGAGAGTTGAGTAGAGATTAAAAAGCACTCTCATATCTGTCCATTAAATACGAAGATACAGCGAGGAGACAGTTCGCTTAGCTGAGCATAAAAGCTGAAAGCAGGGTGGGTGTGGGTGGGTGGGGGGTGGGGGTAGCCTGGCTTTGTCTAAAGGTAAAAATAGTTATACCAACCAGCATTTAAAATCAGTATTTCACAATAATTATACCTTGTTTGTTTAATCTGCAGGAACACGGAATCTAAGAATAGTAATTTGTCAACTGTTTCTTGGCCGGGTGCAGTGACTTCCTGGAGTCTCGTCACCGCGAGGTTGTGGTCAACAATGAGCTATTGACAACGTGTATACAAGTTGGATGAGAAAAGTGAGCATTTATTTAAAAAAAAGGAAAAGCAGAGGATTAATAACTTTGTTAGATGCCACGGTGGGAACCAAAGAGAGTTCTATGACTTCACAGAGCACAAAGACAATAGGATGTTCCCAAATGGCGAGGGAAAATAATTAAAAAGGAATCTCATCAATCAGTCACCATTCAACATCTCATTCACAAGATACCACAAGTAATAATTCATACTAAGCCGTTTCTGAATAATTATTGTCCCACTGGAAATAAGCAATGCTTCTTGTGGAAGAGATTCAGAAAGCCACAAAATGCCTTTGTAGTTAATAACACTCAGCACAGCAAGATTGTACATTACATTGATTTCAATATTTTATTATGTACTTGGTGTGCACAGTGCAGCTGTATTATCTAAATTGGGAGTATCAGGACAGGGAAATACTTGAGACATCCCTACTTGTAAACTTGGCAGAGACAAAGCAGTTCGACAACTGGCAGCCGTAATGCTACATTATCTTCCTGGTGACAAGTTTATATGGTATTTTAAAGCTCATCTCAGAGTAGGCGTTGTGTAAATAGTGTTTCAGTTGATCAGAGAGGTGCTCAAACTGGCCGCAGTACACACCAGCAGTGGATTTCCAAATAATGCAGTTGGCAAGGTTCACGCTCACTGTGCCAAGTAAAAGTATTGGCCCTGTGAACGGGATTTGGAGAGGTTATTGCCCTCGAGTTGCTTCTACATATTTTCCAACATGGACAAACTCCAAAACTACATGACAACAGACGAGGCAGCAAGCCAAGTAATTTGCTCAAGAAAACAATAATCTCACATGGACATACTGTAAATACAAAAGCAAAGGCAATGTTTAAAGAGGAAGCAACTCTGCAAACAGAATCAATATAAACCCGCCGTACTTTTACTAAGAAATACAACAACACAAGGCAAACATAGGGTTTGTTTGGAATCTGACTCTGAAAGCTATTTTAAATACTTTTACATTGAACAACAATGTAACATTAAACTTAAAGATGGAGGACTGATGTTGGTATATGTTGGCATCTGCAGTAGCTTGAATAGAAAACTGTTGGTTAAGTCCCTTAATTATTCTGGCTTTTGGGAAACTCTCGATACAATGAGCAGAAACAAATGACAGCCAGAAAGAACCAAACTGAAACTATATACATACATTATGAAAATAAAGACATTTACAACAAGACTATATTAGCCGTGTACCATACGGCCATAATGACAAGTGCCTTTTAAGGGGAAGTAAATATTTTTTGATAAATTAAAGTCGGGCAGCAAGATGTGCTAGTCTGGATTTTTACAAAAGTATAAAAAAAAGAGTTAATTTGGAGCCTTTTTGAAGCATTCACTGGTTGGTGAAATTCTCCAGTAATGAGCAGGTTTAAGGTTTTTTCGTTCCCTCATCAGGGAGCTCTGAAAAAGTAGCTTTATTCTGGCTGACAAGTCTGAGGTGCAGAGAAAGGTAAGCTATCAGTGCGTCATTTTCAGTACCCGGTCTTTTGAGGCCAAGATTTAAGCTGTAAAAGCTGATAACAACCAAACACAACGCCTCATCAAAGGATCAGTGTAGACTCAATACTGAAGAAGAGATCCACGCTGTTAATCTTTGTGTTATTCCACCATTTTCACACCTCACTGGACTCGGTCCTTGCTAATCACACGTCAGCATTATGTGTGCGATTAACCAAAGTGTCTGAACCATTGAAATCACTTAGCAAATTGATCCTCATCAAACGCCTTACAATCATTGATCTCTGTCTAATCATTTTCAAATCCAATAAGTGATCCATTTCAAGTGAATTTAATTTCGTAAAGTTATTGACAAAACTGTTCACTGTCGTTCGCTCCGTCTTCTACACTGATTTAAGCCAGTTAGTTTGTTTGTTTGTTTGTGTGTGTGTGTGTGTTAGTTTGCCTGAGAGAACACTGACAAACTGAGCAGTGCCATGTTTACCGCACGGTCTCAAAACGTCTTTATTTGACTCCTCAGGTTCGCTTGAGTAAAATGCGTGACCTCATAAAATGTAGCGATTAGATTTATTTTGAAAGTAAATTACTTTTCGGCAAAGACTTCTGTCAACTGTCTGTGGAGTTTTAGTTGGAAAGCAATAATCCCTCTATAGTGATGGATCCATCCACCCATCTACCCATCCATCCACCCATCCATCCATCCACCCACCCATCCACCCATCTATCCATTCATCCACCCATCCATCCATCCATCCACCCACCCATCTACCCATCCACCCATCCATCCACCCACCCATCTACCCATCCACCCATCCATCCATCCACCCATCTACCCATCCATCCACCCATCCATCCATCCACCCACCCATCCACCCATCTACCCATCCATCCACCCATCCATCCATCCACCCACCCATCCACCCATCTATCCATTCATCCACCCATCCACCCATCTATCCATTCATCCACCCATCCATCCATCCATCCACAGGTAGGCAGACAGACCCGTAACAGAAAAAGTTCACTTTCACTGTGATGGAAGGTGGACTGCATTTAATTTAAGTTTTTAATAATAATACTATGTCAATGTCTGTACAGCCCTAGTTATGGATATGATTTGGATGGTGGTGATAATAACATAAAGTAAACGAAACATGATTTAAATATTTTGAATAAAAAGTTCACTCTTTTATAAACTGGAGGAAACCTAAAGGCTCTCTATGCCGTGTCAGACGCGGAGCCACGGTTTGGATCACCTATCAGCATTCTTAAGTAATCACAATCACGAAACCATCGTAAGAAACCATCAGTCAATCCTATTTGTTTTGGTTATTATGATGGCGTTTTCACAATTACTTCCCAAACAAGAGGCATACTTCAGAGGTAAAATTGGCAAAGTCATGTCTGCAAGACAACAGCACGGGACAAAAGCATACACATGGCTGCTTGGTCCTGGAGTTGGGGACAAGAACAAGCCCGGAACTGGCATTGACCACAGGCCTCGTTAACAAAGCCAAAACAAAATGCTGCACTAATCCCAATTAGGCTTCTGTAATGAGGGGAGCCTGCACACAAGGAGTAAGTGCCAGGCTGCTTCCCCAAAACCCAATTACACAGCCATCCAGGCAAGGAAAGCGGTGACACAGCCCAGTAATGTGCGTGTGCGTGTGTGTGTGTGTGTGTGCGTGTGCGTGTGTGTGTGTGTGTGTGTAACGATATGGCCCTAACTATAGAGAAACACCGATGGACACAGAGTGGGGAAGCAGAGGGGATGTTCTGGATGCGTAAGAGGCTCCAACTCCAAGCAAACACACACAAAGCGAAGCTTAATTCAATGTCAGAGTTGTTCTTTTAGGGAACCCGAGGTTCACTCAAAGTGCCTTCGAGAGCCGTTTCAAATAAGCAAGAACAAACGTTGTGACTGAGCTGACACATAGAAGTCAGATAAACAAGAGAGCAAAAATAAAAAATGCAAAGTTTTAAAGTTTTTCCATCGATTTTGACAAGAAGTGCAGATCCTGCGCTAATTGAAGTGCTATGTTCTAATAACAATGTTGGAGTTATCAAAGTTGAGTTAATTAAAGCATTAAGGGAAAGTGTTAGTGGAGCTGAAATGCGTGTCCACCGTCTGGTACGGTAGACTCCGTCGGACATTTGCCTTTTTGGCTTATGGACAGACTCAAGGTGAAAGCCATTCACACTTCTATTAGGCAGTTTTACACTTGGGCCAACTTATTGTGAATATCCCCTCGGGCGCAAGAACACCCCCAGTCAAGTAGAATGAGGCGAGGTGATTTCATTTCAGCCCATTTACAGTCTGATCAGATCACACAATCACACACCCTGCACACTAATTCAGATGACCTGCAGGCGGCAGCCCTATTCAGAATGCTGATATAGTAAAAGATTAAAATTGATTTTATTTAACTTTTCTTTCCGTACAAACTTTGTGATTTTTAAAAGTTTTAGGAGACCTGTGTCCCACTTTCTCCGTCTGTCTGGGTGTTTGTCGGTATGAATGAGAATGCAGAAGATTATGGCGTATTTATGATGCTTTGATGTTTGATTTGATTGGAAAACACGTTGCCTCTTAAAAAAGGAACAGGAAGGAAAAATGTGTTCCACATTACCTGTCGCAGGTAAAATAGCATATGGCGTAGTGATTGTATGCTAAGTCACCGGAACAATGGTCCTTGACTGGTGTGTGAGTGTGTGTGTGTTTGTGTGTGTGTGTGTGTGTGTGTGTGTGTGTGTGTGTGTGTCTCTCGCTTTGTAGGTGTCTCCTGTAAAGGTCACCCAGTCCCAGATTAGAGACATAAGCAGGGTATTAGAAACAAGGGAACTGCCACTGCTTTTCTCCAGTTAATGAAAGGGATGCCATGTAAAAGGACAGCTACCAAATTGTATACCCCTATACGAATAAATTACCCCTTACAAACGAGTTTGCAGTGAGGAAAATAACGCTAAGAATGAGGAAAGAATTTGCCTCAAACCTATTATCAAAGCATTTTACTGCTGCAATAAAACAGATTTATTAAGAAATGAATAAAATGTCAGGCTGTTGAATTGGATAATGGTTTGTAATGCTATTACAGGGCCTATAAAGGTGGTGTTTCATATGTGGAGACAACGCTCTGTGTGTGCATGTGTGTGTGTGTGTGTGTGTGTGTGTGTGTGTGTGTGTGTGTGTGTGTGTGTGTGCCTCAATCTGTGACTGTGCTGTCTTTTTTTTTTAATTTTTTTTTTTTATTCTCTTATCATTTAATGTTTCAGGGAAACTTAGCTCTAAATTGTCACTGCCACCACTGAAACACTTCCAAATCCCTTCACACATAAACGCACAGCCATAATTGAATTTTTCAGAGTAATCGGCGAGAAGCCCTCACCTCTGGCTATTTTTATGTTCAGGGTGCTGCAATTCAAAGTTTGAATGACAGCAGCATTTTTGATGAGGTGCTTTTATGACTACCATCCACCACAACACTCACACCCCATGCATACATACATGTTGAATCAGACGACATTTCTCCCCGATTGGACACGTCTTTTATCCGTCACCCATTCCTCTCATTCCTGATGACTTCATTTGAATAATGCCCTTGAGGAGACACACTAGCAAGAACATTAAGGACTGACCTATGTATTCATGCATGTTGCCTCCAGGAGTCATTTCATCTCTTGTCAACACATGGGTGAGACACATGCTTTCAGTATCTTGGTGATCTGTCATAAGAAATCTGGTTTTATTTAAACACAACAGCTGTGGAGACATTGGAACAGCTGTCTCTTTATATGGCGTGAAGGTCTATGTATTTTAATTGTGGGTTTATATGTATTTTATTGTTTTATCTGGACTCTGAGTCTGAAATAATTAGTTGATTCATACCAAAAAATGCGCTATGAAAGATCACAGCGTTTCCCCTTCATATCACTTGATGAGAGTTGTCCAATAAATATTTGAGTAACACTAAAAACTAGACAGGCCGATTGCCCTGGTGCACTTGTGGGGGATTAATCTCTACGGGATTTAGTGGGGATTGCGTGTGTTTTTTTAATCTGGTTCCAACGTGTCAGTATTTCTGCCATTTAATTGCCAAAATAATTTTGACATTACACATAAGAAAAGCTTCAGCAGACTGTCAAATGTCAGACAGTATCATCCGAAAACTAGCCGGTCACCAGCAGGATTACAGT
Organism: Cyclopterus lumpus; assembly: GCF_009769545.1. Lineage (NCBI taxonomy): Eukaryota > Metazoa > Chordata > Actinopteri > Perciformes > Cyclopteridae > Cyclopterus > Cyclopterus lumpus. Next base: position 7,868,740 of record NC_046980.1, on the reverse strand, counting down.
AATTGAAAATAGCAAAAGTGTTGATGCATCTGAATCCGTTTTTTGCACGGCTAAAAATAATTAGTATTGAGGGTCTACAAACTATGTTACAAGAACTAACGGTATGATTTAAAAAAGTTGTTCTTATTCAGTGAATGGGTCAAGAACTCTGAATTTGTGTGGAGAGTGTAGCTTTTAAAAAAAATCTTGTATCCTTTATTATTTCCGTCAGCTTTGTTTCAGATCTGCTTCACTTTCTCATGGTTCTCTAGTGTGAGCCTCCATCTTCCCTTTCTTCTATCTCACTCTCACTGTGGGTCTGTCGATCCATTTCTTTTTAGTTTTATCAGCAGTGGAATGTGGGACACTGGGACTTCTTTTCATCCCCACCTTGTACAAATGTGCGAGGAGCTGGAAGCTGATAGACAATCTCAGGAAAATAGAAACTTATCTCCCTTTTCCATTTTAATCTCCAGTCTTAACTACATTCTTCCTTTTCTCAACCCCCTCCACCCTTCTACACACAGTTATCCAGGCCACTAAGAGAACAGGAGACTGGTGGTTATCTGTAATTCCAATTACAAAGACACAATTAGATGAGAATCGGAGGTCTAGCAATTACAAAATACACAAGTTCCTTCCAATGACTCTGTTTTAATTAGTCGCCAGCCCTTGAAAATAAGCAATGCACAATTCAAACGTAATTCATAACCCTGTTTTTTAATTGAGAAGAATAATGGTTTGCCTTTTTCTCCTGCACATATGCTGACAGACTTATAGCACTCATGCGATTCCTCTGTGCCTAGAGACATGAAGTGAATCCATTGGTTCTGCAGCTGGGGTTTCCAGGAATAGTCCACTTCATTGATCCACATCCTGCATAGCCCATTAAAATAGGTTAGTATCTCCTATTAAAAGAAAAACAAAACAACTATTGTTACATAGATTGAGACATTTTTGCAAATAGGGTATTTAGGAAAACAAAGTTGCAAATATGAGTAGCAGTTGTATAATCCTTTGGATTGTGGGTTGTTCTCAAACGACAGCATGTTTTTATTATTTTCATTGACGACAACAATAACGTCAGCCTCGGAGCTTATTTTCAGATAGGTACCAAACTGACAGGCAGTAATGTTTGTGAAAATATACTACTTTGGTTTCAAGGATTCATATTTTTTTCAAATTACAGCCGACATCAAAATGTGCGACTAAATCAATTTAGCTAATAAGTCAATAGCTTTGACACATGCTCATATGCTACATACACAGTATAGTGAGCTCATTTTCTGGCGTTGATGTGTATAATTCTTCAATTAAAAAAACAGACATTTGAGAAATAATATATCTGATTAATTAATTAGTAATCATTCCTATAAATTAAATTAAAAGGCTGAGCATCAGAATTGCTGAATTGTGCGTCAGTGATCGTTTGCAGCAGCCAGACTTTAAATATATTAAATAAACATTTATGAATCTGTAATTTGCTGCAAGCTATGAGTCATCAACACTGAATAACTGACATTTGACATTCAGTCTGCTTCAGCAGTAAATCAAACACCAAGAAAGCAGGAGACTGAAAGAACGCTTTGTTTCCCTTCAACCTTTAACACCATCAAATAATGCACTTCCCAATTGTGTATTCTGTTTGTCACCCAACTGCCCAGATGATTCCACCCCTTGCTGTAGATCTGCATGAGCCTGACTTGTTCCATTATTCATTTGCATCAAGAGGTGAAAACCAAGTTGAGGATTCGAAAAGAAAATGGAGCTTGTGCTAATCGTAGATCCTCTGAAAGAATGTCCTTCTTAGTGGAGCCAAGCTAGCTGAGTGCCTTCAATAAGTGATTGCATTTCTACTCTCTGCAAGCGGGGGGGCGGGGGGGGGCTCGGCTAGAGAAAGTGCTCCCTGACCGCGGGCTGCGACCCACGCACAGAGCTTGTTGAAATCAAAATTAACAACCCCGCAGGGAAACGGTGAGTCTGTATTAATTAAAGCCATTCAAAGTCAAAAGCCCAGTGGGCCATCGAAATAGAAATGCTGCTTCAGAAGTGACCTGCAGAGGACACCATCCATCCTTGCTGTACTGTGAGGGCAAAAGGTTGGGGTCAAGTGGAAGGAGGACCGAAATAAACTACATCCATTACATATTCAGCAGATAACTGTGCGTCTCTTGATCGCCCACATCGGGCAGGCAAAAAGAGGGGCACATCTCCTGAAACCCATTATAGAGGGTACACCACAGTAGGGCAATCAATGTCAATTTATACTTTATAGTGTACCTAGCCCACTTAAGCTTGAGCGAATGATGGTTCAGCACTCAGCAATCTTAATTAGTAAAATATTAAAGGCCTCTAATAGGCACTTTAGCTTTGATGGATGGGACGGACGTTTTCCCACCCATTGTGATGACAAAACAGTGACCTGCCCCCGCCGACCCACTGGGAGGAGATGTGAAATCAGACACTGTGGTCAGATTTGAGAAATGACGGCATGTTAGTACGGGTCAGTTTCCTTCCACTCAACAAGGAGGCGTGAGTCTGTCCATGACGTGGTATCATGCTGATCCCACTTCAAAAAGGTACAAAGTAACACCGGAGTCTGACCCGATGTCATTGCCTTTTTATTTTCTTTGCAGTTTCACTTCTTTTATCTCTGTTTATATTATTACTTTGTGACCCTATTACACTCTCCTGCATGGATACACACAGTTTATTTTTTGCCTCAGCCCCATTTCTCTGCACTGACCTTGAGCTGATGGGCAAGATTGATTGTGGCTCAGATGGAAGGAAAGGAGGAGACATAAAAATGAAAGTAAGACCAAGAGAACAGAGAATCAAAGTAGACAGATGACTTCCCGTACGCCCTCTTTCCGTGACTCGTGATGATGGCTCTCTTTTAGCCCATTTGGAGATTAGTAATTACTCCCCCTTCTTTCCACTAAAGTGGGAACACTTTAAATTTATTACACTGCTCTTTATTTTTCTTTCCCCCTCTCCTTCGACCCTCTGTGTACGTTTATCTTTAGACAACCTCTCATCTATACACAAAGATGAACACATCTCCTGCAGATGTTGTGTGCCAATTATGTTCGTTACCAAGTTTTTGATTCCCACTGGCATCGAGCAGGCTGGACCGAGTCCACACAAACAATAAAACAAGGCGTGATACAGAGTGCACTGCTCGACTTGAGGACTCTAAAACAACACACGGCTGCTCAATTAATGATCGACATTCTTCAGCTACAAAATAACGGCTCAATCGTATATATACTTTATTAGTAGCAGGACTGTTTTGGCTCTCTTTTTGATCCAATGCAGTCACATACCTTTGCCCCTTCATCATACTAGCCAACTTCACCTATAGCATAATGCTTACTTCAGGATCAACTGACACAGATGCTTTCATGATTGGTCAAGTGTACCGTACAGTGAAACTTTACTTTTCAGTACTTAAGTTCAAATCTGTGTGAGGTGTGATGACTATTTAAAATCTAAATCATGAAATAATGTATGTACAGAGTTATGAGAGTGTAATTATACGTAAAAGGAGGACACATCCTTGGTGCACAAACATCATGGAATACATATTTATACTACTTCAGACGGACACTTGTGGACGTTGGCATGCATCTATCAAAGACAAAAAGAGCAATCATGCGCTCTAAAGGATGTATCAACAGGTTCTCTCTCTCTCTCTCTCTCTCTCTCTCTCTCTCTCAAGAAGAAGAAGCACAGCAGTTGTGGTGAAGGTGTGTGCAGTAGTTGAGAGAGAAAAACACCAGAGGCTTGTCTCTAATGCTTTATGGAAAATGCATAACGTTGTTGCCTTCACATCAGAGCTTTGCTCCTCCACACTGTTGAGGCTTTGAGCCAACTGAGCCATTAGGGCTGTATTGTACTTGTTTTACTGGGCAAACAGACAACACATCACACATCTCTGTTGAGAAAGGGGAGTGAAAGCATTGTGCAACAGGACTGAGCAACACAATAGATGAATCATGAATAAAGAAACTATTCAGAGGTTATATACACACACACAAAGCAAATGGAAACCCGTGTGCAATAATACAATCCGATGCAACATCACCACACACGATATATAGCCTCAAACATTACCATATAACTGACGTCTGAAGCAATGTGTGCATTCATATAATGCAACTAAAGATATGTGTGTGGCGGTCTGAATGGTGTAAGGTTGTTTAAATTGAACACTTGGATGCTATTCATTTTAGTAGACTGTATCCATTTAAATTAAAATCCGATGATCTTTTCTCTTTTCTAGATACATCCCATACACTGTAATAGTCTCCATGACGTCACCAATAGGTTTTTGAAGAGCCGTTCTGAGGCTCAAGTGGGTGGCCATCTTGGCAGTGACGACAGAGTTTAACATGTATTCTCCATCTCTCCAATAGTTTAGCTTTCCGTGTTACGTTTAGCAGAAGGCTAAACTATTAGCAAGATTTATTTTCCATCTCTGAAAAGCTTTGCTTACCTTGCAGGTACCTTTGAATCACAGTATGTCATCTCAAAGGCCCCAAAAGATTGCAAAAAAACAAACAGGACGGTCATTTTCATAGCGCGCCGTTATTTAAAAGGTATCATGCCACAATCACTATCGGCATGATGCTTGAAATGAACGGCCAGTACTCGTACAGGTACAAGCCCCTGCACATGCCCATTCTCATCAGGCTTAGGGACTAAGGAAGGAAAGGGGAGAGCGCCAGGATGACTGTGGAGGTGTGGAGACACACAGGAAGGAACATTCATCATGTCTTCCCATCCGCCCCCCAGTTTCATGGTCTTCCTGTGTGATTGATAGTCAGCATAACTGTGACTAACGTGTTGTCTGACTCAATTAGCAAAGATGAATGGCGGCCTGTTGAGGTAGTGTCAGCCTTGTTTGTGGAAAAAAAAAACTGTGTGCGGAGAGCTGCCCACCCGAGAGTAAAACGCTAGCACATTGCCAACGCAGGTTAATGGCCATTGCACAGTGTGAAAGACAAGTAAAAGTTAAGCTGCACAGTGCTTTAAGACGGAGGCACGAATTATCGGTGCACAGTTTCATAGTCAGGATCATTTTCTATGTCAAAGTCACATCTTTAGTCACCTCACCTACCAGTCACCTTGATGTCTCTCAATCAATGTATTCTGTTCAACATGCAGACAATGACCTCTCTGGGGTTTTGAGCAAACTGTGGGCCAGTGGTTATCAGGTCCGTCTTTCAATCTGAGGGTCGGTGGTTCGATCCCCCACTCTGCTAGCCCTAGTCGATGTGTCCTTGAGCAAGAAACTTAACCCCGTAGCTCGTAAAGCGTCAGCTAAATGAAATGTAAAAAGAGTACCACATGCTGCAGTTTTTACTTCTCCAAAGCAAAGCATAACTCTTAAAAAAGTTAAAGATGAAAAAGTGAGAAAAGGCTTAACCTTCATCACACATATACAACAAGCCTATTGTGAAAACTTCAAACTTGAATACTTATAATTACCCAATGTAGCATAACTATGTTGTTGACTCATACTGTCAGAAATAGCAGGCGTTTTCACATCAGAGTAATAGCCAAGTGGAATCACTTTTAGAATTGACCTCTGTTAAGCAGCCCACTCAAGTTAGGATAGAAAACAACTACTACATTTAAAGGGATAGCTGCAACTGCATATGTGGGTATATCATCCCCATTCAAACCAAAGAATGCTCTGTGATAAACTAGTGGTTTTAAACTAAGTTTAAATCAAAGTCACTGGCAAGAGAAGGGACCAAGACTATCCAAAGGTAAGACGAGATTAGATGAAACTTTTTGTCCCACCATAACCAAAAATTGTTGTCTAATGACATTGTCAATTGCGGCAGATATTTTCAGTGTGATTTATATTTTGAAATAACAATTAAAACTGCTTGAGAGGAAAGAGGAACATGAATATCTATGACTTGATTTGAATCCGTCCGTGTGGCTTTCCCCAACAACAATGACATTAAACCATTCTCGGTGGCAAAAAAAAAGTTTGTATATAGAAATAATATTGCAGTCATTTTCTGACAATGTTCTGCTTCAACAAAAATCATTATCGGCAAATATTTGATTGTTTCAGACCGACTGTTTTTTAAAATGATAGATTTTCCCAAGAGCCTTCTAGTCATTACACAAAAGAAGAAAAAGGCCTCTGGGGACATAGAAAACACAATTGAACTAATCTAAATGACTCTGGATTAAAAAGGTCAGAACTAAGTAAGCTGTGTGCTGTGATGAGGTTAAAGTGATGCAGAAAAGCTCCAATAAGCCTCGTCAACAACTTCATCCTGCGAAATATGATCCAAATAAAACTGCTGGAGTAGAGCTGTAGACACGTGATCTAGACATTTACATTTAGCCGGACAAGTAATGTGCTATATTTGAAAGAAGTGTGTGGGGGGGTTGCTGAGTGAGAGAACTCAGTTTTCTTGATGTAATGCCATAGTAGACTCGTCAGGAACATACTGAATCGGCGAGAACACTGGCTTATAGTTCCAATTGTAATAATCATTAATCGTTTGTATTACGTATTACTTGTAGTACTGCTCGTTTATTTTTTATATGGGGGGGAAAAAAGTTATTTTGCTGTCTACCACATGCATGTTGTAAACAATGCCAGTGTGCTAGGGAGTTGGCATCTGTGATCCTTGGGAGTAATGCTCCATGTACATTGAAATAGTGACGTCTGGCAATGCAACTTTGCTCAGTTGACAACATGTGTTGTTCATTTGGTGATTCATTCAATTTAAAAAAGAGGACTTCAATGTCAACACTGATAAATGCATGGACAAAGTGCTGACAACACAAACAGCAATTACCAAAATAAATTACTTTAAAACCACAATTATCAGTCATGATAGACAACAGATAAGATTCAACACAAAAACACACAAATGTGCTTCCCCGACCAAACCCAAATGCTCACCAAGCTTTGCATAACATGGAATTGGTATCATTCGAAGCCCGGAGGAAGGGAGGCAACTTGCACCTGCCAACGTCTTGGCAGTCTTGTGTAGCAATGAGCCCTTCCAATATAAGCATACTGTAAGCCACCATTAACAAGAGATACCGCCAAGCAGAAAGGATAACAAGCTGCATGGCAGACGAATGGTCACAATTGGATCTAGTGTGGGCCAGGGTGACAAGACCTCCTCGACTTCTGTCAACAGACATTTCAGAATGATCCTCTTAAGCAAGAGAAATACGAGTCAGTTCGGTATTTTGTAACACCACAAGAATAATGACTAGACATTGAAAAGTGAAAATGGCATCCATCATGTTTTTACACACACACAAACATCTGTTAATCTCCATGCTTAGCCGTCAGTTGCGTCTAGCCAGCCTGGTGGTGACGGGGCCACATTGCGCTGTGCTAATGGTCCCTCCTGCTTTTTATATGAGATTGTGGCGTTCTGCAAATGAGGCGCATAGAGAGGGCCGGCTGCTTCAAAAACCATCACCGTTGACTACTCGGCTGCTTGGGTAAACAAGAAAGCAGGAACACACAGACACGGCCTCACATATAACGCACAGCTAGCTGCTGGACACCAATTTGACTCATCTGGTGGCCGAGGTGGAAGCAAGCAAGCAGCACCTCTTTCTCCGTGCTTCATTTACCCGGGACAGGCATCCCCAACAAAATAGGCACAATGAATAATTGCATGAAAGCTACTGCTGCAGCTGGGAATGCAGTCTGCATGTTCAGTAGTTTAAGTGCATGTATCTATGTATTTAACTATGTAAGTGTATTAACAGGTCATGAATATTTAAGGAAAAGTCATATATATAAAATAAATGCCCTCAACTAAATAAATGAGAGCGTGTAGGACGGGAACAGACTCACCTCCTAGATGAAAATCTAAGCAAATGAGATAGGTAAACATCTTTGTTTCATGAAAAACTACACCCGACCAGATAATTCACCTATCCAATAAATACCAACCACTATCATTTTCTTTATCCACTTCTGTTTCTCACTGTGTGTTGTCCATTATAGAGAGAGGCCATTTAGTGATAAAGCGGGAATCCATTACATGCTTTCACTCCTCTCCTCTGACCTGTGAAAACAGTTTGGCTTTGTCTCATGAGGGGAGGGTTCTGAGTGAAAAATGAATCATTAAAGTATGTGACAACCTTTGCTACGGTGGCTGTCACAGCGAGGAACTGCACTTAGACTTGGCCAAAACCCATGGCAGGGCAGGATAAGTGGAAAGACCTATGGATCCTATGACTGAAGCTGCGCAATAAGGCCACCAGAGGCTGCAGGCTCAACAATCATACATTATGTCCTCCACAAAGGCAAACAGAAAACTCTCTTGGAAATATGCTGTCTCCACTGTGTACCCCAGCAAGAGGTGAAATCTGAGGTTATGTCATCAGGGGAAATGAAATCATGTACGTGTCATGGAGAAATTAGAAATTACCGGCACTGAAGCGTGTAATAGAAATTATATAGAAAACGATTACCTTGGTTATGCCGTTGCACTATTTAGTTAGAAACTGTGGTGCAAAATAAATCATGAAAAACATTTTTAATTGAATGTCTATTTATCGTCAATTTAATTTAAATTAAACGTCAGCAACAAAAGAAATAATTTGAATTTGAAAAGCCTTACTAGGATGTGCAAACTATTTTAAGTACACCAACTAAGCGGAGTCAGGTTTTTTTAAATAGAAAGTGAGCAGAACAGCAAGAGAAAGAAACGGGATGAGGCGGAGAGAGAGAGAGAGAGAGAGAGAGAGAGAGAGAGATAGTGAGAGAGAGAGAGAGAGAGAGAAGTTGATTACATGCATGGCATGCAGAATCAAAGAGCCTCTCTAAATGCTTTTCTTCTGCTTCATTCCCCCTTTGATCTGCTTCGATAAAGTGAACATATTGGCCGGTCATGAACTAACCTACCTGATTGTATTGAAACATAACCATATGTCAAAGTACAATCATGGCCGAGCCCAGAGCGTTCACTTTCCAATTAGCTAGCAGTAGAAGCAGATAGAGGGTGAGAAATGTCAACCAGAGGGCATCATGGTCAAAAGTGGATCAGTGGGTCTCCATAGTTCAGGCATCTCAGGCCTTTATCTTACAAATCAAGGCACATGAACGTCTTCAGTTCCTTAGTGACAAAACACCTTTTCCTACACTTTAAGTAAAGAAAATCAAAACATAGCCGAGTGCATCTGCATATAATTAAAGACATTGACAATGTCTCCAACAATATAGCAGAATGATCAAAGCGGCAGCCATTTTTGGTGTGTACCGTCGCAATTGCAAAGAACCGTCACTGCTGTATCGTCGTAACCTTTTCTATTTCTATGTTGTTTTTAATGAATTAAAAATGACATATTGTTTGAAATACTAGCATGTAGGCATGCGGGAGTCTAGTTTTGTCTGAAGCAGATTCTGCCACTGCTAGATGTTTATGGCAGAGCGTACAGACGATGAGATTGGTGAAGGACAACCAAGGCTAAGTTCCAGCACCTCAAAGATGGCGTTGCTCCTCTTATGTCTCCATTCAGCTAAACTTAGCCCACTTCTCTGCGCATCAAAACAATCCTCAAAGGCTGCATGCACAAACAGCAGGCTCCTGCAGGCTCGGTCCAGAGGCTAATAACATATGGCATAAATGAAGGACCCTCACCAAAAAAGTCCAGTCCTTAATCAGTGAAGTACCAATTCATAAAGTATTCGAGGACTAAGTACTGTTGGAGTTGTCTGTTTCCCAATACCACCAGTTCGGCATGTGAAGCTAGTAGATATTACAACATAATTACCACATTAGTGCTTATATTTGGGTTACAATTATTTATAATTACCACATTTGTAGTTTTTTTTATGTGGTCTGGAAATAAATGTAATAATAATTTAAAAAAAGATAATATTGATACCATTTTTAGAAGCATATCCAGAAAGGGATTATCATAAACAAATCACTGGTGGTACAGGCTATGGTTCACTGAACTCACTCCCTCTATACAGTACATCTTATTCTAGCACTCTATTCCTTTTCCCCAGTTAGTAAATGTCCTCGCTATATGACGATATTGTACCAACTTAAAATCTGTATCACATAGAAGATACATTCAGTGATTAGGGGACCAATCTATAAATCCGGTCAAAACATACAGTTCTTTATTGAGTGTGTCTCCACATGTATTATCCAGACTGAGAGCAAGCTTTTTCATCGAGAGGTTTGCGGTCAGTCTCAATTCTCCCACTAATTTTGTGCTTTGAATTTGGAGTATATTGCCATACTAGAACAAAATCTGTATTGTATGATAATACTTGGTTTAATAATATTATATCACAGTAATTAAACACTTAAAATAAAATAGCCGTAGATTCATTTTCCTATATTTATTCATTGCGGCAAAATAAATGGTTTCCATCGTCAAACATAAGAGTCAACATCCATTGTAACAATAAGTGATTTCTGGTTGGTTGGTTTTTAGCTTCTGTTTTGGCACCATGAATAATGAGCTCCGAGGCATCCAATACTGTACTTTAATAATATATGGACCCTTCCTCGTGACATTTCTATTCATGATCCTAGGTATTCTGAAAAGATAGGTATTGTGCAGCCAAATGGTGAAGCCTTTACCAATAACATTCTCAACACACACAAAACTGATTTCCATAACATTCCCTGAGGCAGCCATGAGATTATTTAGGAATTTAGCAAGCAGCCTTGCGTTGGCATTATCAAATACACATGGAATTCCACCAAAGTGCAGTTCTGGGTTTATATACACTGGAAAAGGAAAGTAGTTACAGAATTTCCTACATGTGGTTCTGGCTGTCCGAAGGAAAAAGAAAGCAGCATAAGGAAAAAAGTCTGTATTCAGCTTGTGTTTGAATGCCGAGAGTGTATGATGTGTGCCTGTGCCAACTTATGTGTATGTGTATGCACATGTTTATGTATAAGAAAGTAGAATGGAGAACAGGCTGCTTGAAGGCCTTGTAGCTCAGGGACAGAATACTGATAGAGAAATCCACAGTCGTCACACTCCACTAGCTCGTATCTCTATCCAGGCCTGATCTCGCCCTTCCTGTTTCAGGCTTTCTCTAACACTGTATATTTGATTCATGCACACTCCAAAAGCTCAGCTCCCACAATCCATGTGTCCTTCCCTGGTCAATATCCCCCCCCCAGTAAATACCATTTTATCTAAACCTCCTCTGTTTCTCCTATCCTCCATATTACCATGTCTCACTACCCATTGCCATCACTCCCCTAATGTCCTTCTTTCCCACTCTCTCTAAGTACGTGTTAGCTTAAGCCAGACTCCGGAGTCCTTCTACCTTTGCCATCTCAATTAAGAGACGGCAGCTCATTCAACGAGCTTTTAATCCATAGTGAGGAGTAACATGAACGCCTTTGCCCCTGAATACGTCCTTCTTAATATGGGCTCAAACTCCGGCCCCACTGGCAGCTGTGTGCTCAAGTGGAAACTTACTTGATAAACTAGTGCCAAGAGTCTACATGTATTCGATCAGATCTCCCGTGGACCCCCCCTTTTCTTTTTTTTAATTTGCTTGCTTATTTTGTTCTTACTAAACCACATGACGTGTAGTCCAAAACCAAAAAACATATATAGGCAGCTGCTTATACCCCCACAAGGGGTAAATCCAAGGCAGCCAGCCAATGTTCCCTTGTGATGGGCTGTTTCAAACCTCTATAATGTACAGCGGCATCTGTTTCCCAATCCCCTACTGCTTCCAAGGCTGTGCATCTCATTATAAACAGAGAGACAACCAACACTTTGCTTTTTAGGCATTCAAAAAATGTAATTATGTGCACATATGGGCAGAACCATGAGCCCCCCCAGTGTCGTGGCTTAGTGTGGGATTATGACAAAGTGGGCCAATGTGATTGCATTCAGCCATATTAGCAGGGAAGACACCAGTGCCGTCTTGGTGCGTGTCAAGCCAGCAAAAGGCAAAAGGTCCAACAGCATACAGTTATGTCTTACTCTGCAGTAGTACTGGCACACTGGTGAGGTTTCTTTTAGACCGCATGCACTGTGACTGTATGAAAACATTAAAACTTGTCTTACCTAGTGAAGAGGATTGGCATCGTTCATTTGGAGGCGAGGAGTGAAAAAGAAACGGATGGGAAAAAGGAGAGAAAGAGATTGAGATGGTGAGGGGGAAACGGGGAGAGAAGAGAGGCACAAAGTTAGTCATGCAACGACCACTGTGAGTGAAAAGCGTCACTGTCATTGTTCGCACGTCCATATTTGAACAGTCATTAATCATCGAGCCTGGACTGATGTGGGCCATAGTGACACCCGCTAGTCCCAGCCCTTGATTATAATTGGCGTGGACACCTAGTTTGAACTTGTGAAAAACCTTAACGTAATCTCTAAATCAGGCAACTTTTGTGAAAACCTTAACCAATCACTTCAGTGCCAGGACTTTGCAAAGCCATCGCTGCGATGTTCACGTGTTCACGCTAAATAACTCTTCCTGTATTTTCTGCACAAATCTGTGTTGTTCTCGCCACTCGACTTCTTCGTGCAGCGAGGCCAGATTAACAATTAAAGTTATGATTCTCTATTTGCTCAGGATGAACTACGATTCAGCATATATTTCACTATATGACAGACAGTGAGGATATCCCTAAATACATCTATAGGCACTCCAGAATATGTTAAAATGCTTGGGGCTTATTGTCAGACAATTAACTTTATAGAATGAAAAGCCAGGAGTATTTTTTTCTTTACAGATTTTACACAGCTTTGCAGTCCTACTTTCATATGGCAGCTGAGGAAGAGCCAGGTTTTTAAAATATTAGAGGCTTCGTACCATTTTGGTCTCCTGTTCACATTCATAGAATACTTAAACTCTGTGTGCCAAACCTTTTTCTGTACGTGCCATCAACAAAACAAACAAACAAGTGATTGCAACATGACTAAATAAACCCTTCATCCACTTCTCTCACTCATCTGAAGAGAACAAATAACCAAGAATTAATCTTAATAAAGTATTGTACATGATCAAGGATCAAAGAGATTAGGAAACAGCTCGAGTCACATATGGAATTATTTACAAACATGTGAAGTTGAATTGTGAGCTGTTTTTGGACTTTCTATGATGGGTTTTATGCAGATTTTGAACAGGTGTTGTGAATGATTTTGCAAAAAACACTAAATTGAGTGTGTGATGATATTTGTTTAATATTTCCAAAAAAGGAAATGTGCCATTCCTAAATGTATCAATACAGGTTAATTCACTTTATGTTAATGAAAATCAATGCATTAAACAAAATCCAAAGGGTATACCAGAAGTTATTTTGCCATAGTTATTTCCTAAAGGGAAGTCTTTGATTACCTGTTAAAGCAAATTAATGACTCAAGGTAATGAAGCCTGGTCTGCAGCCTGAGCTTCAGCAATGAAGCCAGTGGAGAGTTGGAACATAGAAATACACTTTAACATCATTGGATTGACTCAGCCCTTGCTAAACTCTGAGGAATGCATTGTTAAACTAGTTATACAAATAGGACCAGATTTCAAAGAGCACTGTGAAAAGTTGTGTTACACCTTTTTAGCATGATTTTTGAATCATCAAAAGGGGCTCTACCGATCTACTGATTACTGCAAGTTTCCACAGAAGGCAGAACAAAGTAATTTCCATCCCACTGCGCCTCTTTAATAAATGACAGGCAGATATATGTCTCCAGGCACAGAATACATAGCAAATGATGTACAAATCTGTCAGCCTCAGCATGTACTGTATGACTCCTGTTTGCTGCGTCACTGAGGAAACCAGTAAATAACACACATCATGTCTTTGGCCTCATCTTCAATGGTAGCATAACAAATAGGTGCCACAAAATCCCTCAACATTCCCTGTATCACCAACGCTGTAAACCAGGGCAAATATCAGAAAAAGGAAGGCAGATGCGGGTTTGGTCCACCAGCAGCGTGTTGGATTAGTCACCAGTCATTTATGGTAGCATACGATGGGGTTCAGTTCAGTTTATTAACAACGCAGTTCAAATACATTACAATCATAACACATCATGGAGATATGTGAAACGGGACACCCTGATAAGCTCTCTGAACTTAAGAATAAGGGTCAAGACAGTAAATAGATAATATTTAAAAGCTGTATAGAGCTGCACAGTGGGGTACTGATCATCAGCTGGTTCAGGGGTACCCACAGCACTTTCGCTTCACAATCAATGGAAATAGCAAACAATTACAGTATTCATGGGTGTACTGAATATTTAGTTTAGGGCATTATTTGTTGGGTGTTTTTTAAATTTTGATAGACTCTCTTGGAGAGCCAGTCGTAATAACATGTCTGGGCGTGAATGCTTTCCCCGTGGAGTGGTGATACGATGCCCTGCCTATTAGGACCAGACTATTCTGTTGGCTCTAATAAGCATATCTGATCACACAGCTTTTAAAATAGTTGGCCTGCGAGTAAATGCTCCTTGTTCTGTTTTCTCCTCCCCTGCCCTGTCACTGCAGTGTTCAATAAGGCCATGTGGGCCCCTGATTCAAACCCTTTTAGCCATCCCTTCAGGCCCTTCCTAACACCTTGACTGCAACCTTCCCTATTGGTCGTCTAGTCTGAGGCCACACACACACAGTCAGACAAAAAGGTGTACGCGCACGCACTTCTAAATGCATACCCGATTAATCACAATTAGTGTGCAATTATGCACTAATAACGTGTGAGCATCTGTGTTTGCGCGTAACTGTGAAGTGTCTGCTAGTTGTGTTAACTTCCTAGTGCCTGTCAGCCTCACACTCTGTTTGTGTTCTGGGACTGCTCCAACCTTCCCTCCAACCTCCCTCAGTGTGATCATTACTGCGAAAACCTTTATCTCTCCACGCAGGGATTCAACAGAGTAGAAGTAGACTTCTAAAGACTTTCAAAAATCCCTGCAGAGCAAAGCAAACACATCACAGTCCACAAGACGACGTGCTCCACAAAGACGACGTGCCCAATTCAGGCTTTAGGTTGAAATCTGAAATACAGGTGGATAAATATTTACAGTCCAGCAACCCTGTGATGTGATAAAAAGGTGACGGTACAGAAAACGCTGGATAATGTACGACAGCTTTAGTTACTGTAACTGTTGAGCTTCTGCATAGATCGTGTTTTTGGGATAAAGTAAGTGATACAAGTTGGAATCAATCAATGGAAGTGCTCATTTAAATGGATAGCATGGGGACGCGGGAGAACCAAACATCACCCAAGGACAGCTATTATTAGATTTTTATAATTGTGGGCTGCCTTGCCTGTTCATTTGCAGTGCCTCCTTCATCATAATCAAAGTGACAAACGCAGGAAACAAAATGGACACCTAAGCCTTTGTCCTCTAAAGTAACGCCACTATTTCACAATAGTTTCTTTCAGAATGCAACCACATGGCAATTAGAAAGTATATGTACCATGAGCGAAGAGAAGAACAATCTCATCCGTTGCCTTTCTCTCCATTCACAGATGACATCAAAGCCACAAATCTCCTTCAACGCTTCACTAATTCAAGCCACAAGAGGATGGCCATGCATGTATCATATTTGAGGGATACCAGCAGAGTGATGTGACCGGATACTTCATTCAGCTGATAGTCCTGAAGGGACACACTTTGTTAAGAGGACACTTAAATTGGGGGGCGGGGGCTAAATACGAACCATAGCAGACTGAAGTGTAATACATTGCAGGCTGAGGCTCTGTGGATTTAGACCTGTTCTCAAGATTTGTTTTCATAATTACCCGCTGTGTAAATAAAGTTATTGAATTTAATTGAAATTAAACAATGAGTATGAAGTGCAGACTTTCCACTTTAATCTCCAAGTAACAGTTTTTTTCCCAGGCACATTTTGTTCCCACTCTTTACCGAGTCCCTCTGCACCGATGATGCAAACTCAAAACTAATCCCAAGGGTGTGAAGTCTAAGGTTACAATTATTTGTTCGAGGACTTTGTGGAGGTCGATTTCGGAGAGGATGTAAAGAAATTCGCCAGACTTTGGTAAATGTTCGTCTGCCTCGCCTGACCTGCAGTTCAGTGGTTTAACCTTGTTCATTTTGGTCCCCATTCGTACATCACAAAGGCTCAAAGACTCGCCATTCAGGAGAAATAATCATGAAGTCGAGCAACTCAAAAGGTAACTACAATCATAAAGGCCCACAGCATTACTTTACACCACTAGCTGTCAGATAAGCCATGCAGGGAAATGCCATTGGCAAGTGTCTTCAGCGGGTCTCAACAAGTTATTCTACCAAAGGAATACTGTATAAATAGAAGCAAATATACGAGTGAAAAGTGTAAAGTGCAGCCTTGATTAATAGGTACCTTGTGCGCGTGGCCCTGGACTTGTTGCATTCAGCAGTTGAGTTTATACAAAGGGAGATCATTCAAAAATGATATTCATAAAAGAGTGGGGATGAAACAAAATATCGAAGGTAAATCTAGATAAATTGATAAAGACTAAAAACATTTTAGTATAAAAAGTGTTTGTTTGTGCATTTAGTTTAGTATTAATATATGTTCACTTTTTTGCCTTTGTGTGAACATTATTGCCATCAGTTGATAAATGTATTTCAAACGTAAAAAAATCCATAATCTTGTCCATACTTTAAAAATGCTCTCATACCATAATACGCCACAACCGGCTCTATAGCGCACAGTGGACTGGAGCAGATCCTGAAATAAGCACTCTTATGTACTGAATCGAAAAAAAAGATTTAAATCGCGACCAAGTGTTTTAATTGAAATGGATTGTGGGTAAAGATGTACACCCCTACTGAATGCATGGCTGAGAGCAGAGTAGAAAAGAACTGAATAGATAGTAGGATAGTATCCTGAAATTTTACTGGTGCTCGAGTAAAGTTTCACAAATCAATAAAACGTCAGTTAAACCAATATAAAGTGTGTGTGGTAAAGATTCATCTGGAAGCAAAATGACACCCTGGAGAAGTATTAGACTATAATTAGAGTAACAAGAGCAATGTAATCATTTTCAGCCGTATGTAGTCTTTTTATATTATTATTTTATATAACCATTTACAACAAATGGCCCTCTTTACTTCCCGAGCAGAAAGCGGAGTCATTAGCTACCTTTACATGCGCACAATTAGTGACTAGTGTCCATTATGTGACTATGGCAACAGACCTGAAGCAGTTCACATGCAACCAGCAACAGTGGAGGACAGACGGCAGAGTTTCACACAGGAATTTGTAAGATTATTGTGGTTGGATCTCGGACCTTCAAGGAAGAACATTTGTTACATTTAAAAAGATAAATGCATTAATCTTGTGCACTTTGACAGTATAATTAAAATAGGGGTAGATGCTCTTAAGTATTTGTACTTTTCTTATTTGACTTCAGTGAACCAGTTCTCAGAGGGAAATATTGTACTTTTAAGTTCACTACATGTATTTGACCATATGAGTGACTAGTTAGGCTAATTTGCATATTCCGATTCTTAATACAAACTATAAATCAACTAATAATATATGATGTATCAAGTAGTACATTCGAATTATTGAGTATATAAAAAGGTGATAAAATGAGCTGAGCCTTTACCAGCTGAAACATTAGAGTGATGAACACATTTATACATCAATAATTATAATCAAATAATATAGCCCTACCAAACTATTTGAAATGGCCCATCCTGCATACTCAGCATACTTTTAGTAGTATGTTTCAATGCAAGTTTTTGGGTACTTTTATTTATGTTTTGATGCAGGACATTTTAATTTGAACATGATCTTACACAGTAAATCATTGAATCATAAACATACTGGTTAGTTGAATATGAATAATGATGACACACTCACAAAGCATGGTAAACAAAACGGGGTCCGTGGTTCCAGACAATCTGTTCCCGGCCGAGTTCGGCTACTTGCTACTGAAGCGCTACATTTCACGGCCCTGGAAGCAGCGAAGGCCGGCGACAGGCGCTATAACTCTGTCATGGCCAGAGACGCGTTCACTTTCCAAGCAGAGCTAGAGCCAAACTGGAGGCGGTTGCTGTGCTCCGCTATGGAGGAATTGCACCCTGAGAGGGTCAGCCAGTCCAAAAATGATATATGAAACTGTGGGGGGGACAAAATAGACTTTGGGGGGGCCGCCAGAGTCTAGATAATTAACTGGGGGAAACTAGTGTGGTTGGGAGTTCAAATGAATAGTTGTTTGGTACAATATCCATCAAGATCATACGATAGACTCTATAGAGTAATCTTAAGATCCAACAATGTGCCAGTTTCCCGACATTATACATCCAGATAACATGAAGAGCTGAACAAAAGCAAAACTATCACATTTAAAAAGAACCGCAAAATGTTATGGATACTTTGACTGGAGAGTGAATGAGATTACAACAGAACTACCTCATCTTCTTATGATTATGCTTCCTCGATTTAGAGCTCATTCACATTATCATAATAATTAAGGTTATGTGGGCTCTGGCCTACTTGCATTATTGTCTAACAAACTATGATTACATTTATAATGTGAAAATAGAGTAAAATATGGCTGAAAGCAGAGCAAAATGTGCTGATTTATACAGTTTTCAAACAGTGCATTATATTCTGTTGTTAGGGTTAAGAGGTATGCATTTAACCTTTTCATCCATTTGACAAAATGCATTTACAAGACAACAACATTCTCCTTCGAAGTGATCGATCGCTGTGAAATGCACCTTTTAAAAAGGGCACAACACTAAAGTAACGAGCAGTTTTCTTCCTGCCAGCACACGCTGGCACATTAATGTCAAACCTGCCATATGTCAACTTATAAAATAAACAGTATTGTCTGCTTTACTATTTACTTATTCGCACTTGACGATAGATGTTTTTTTTACCTCCATTTAAAGTCTCTAACTCACTCTTCAATCAATAATCTTCCTTTCTTACTTCATGACAGGAGGAACTGCTATTAAACCAAATAACCTGGATGCATGGAGACAAAAGCTGGAGGGAGTAAACGTGACGGAAGATACAGTCAACATTTAACATTTCACACAGCTCATTATTTTTAAGCTGCCTCACCTCTTCTGTTGCCAACATTACTAATACCACTGATGTGAGTTTACGATGCCGATAAATGTTAAACACTCCCACTGTCAAACTAGAGGCCTTCGACTTTCAGAAAGCGGTTCCATGTTCCAGAGAAAATCTCACAGCTCAAGAGCCCTACTCTTCACGTCTCTATAACAATTGGTGAAGAGAAAGAAAGCTCCATCCAGTCCACTCTTGTTTATTCCGTACCTAATTCAAAACTTTTATAAACAAATTGAATTACTTAATTGGATAACGCCTGAGTGATTTAATTTACCATTTGTTCCACAGAAACTGTACACTGCTTTTTTTTAATGTCCTTTTTTTTTTTTTTAACAGCAAAACCTGAAATACAAGGATACTAATAGCTGTTATCCTATCTCCAGCCTGTAGGAGGTATTTAACTGCAACTCTCATAATAGCATGAAAATTGGACACATTTCCAGTGAACACAAACAGTACATGAAGAAATGCCTCAGAATGTGCAAATATTTGATAAAGAGGATTTAGCCTGGAGATAACTGCCTGTGCCAATCAGGTTGCAGCGTGCTTAAAGTCACGTTTGTAAGGGTTGATTTAAGTGTGATGGGTCAGCGCATCAAGTCTGCGAAATGCAGCATCCGGAGGATTCCTCTCAACCCTTTATTAAGATTATTAAATGTAATCAAGTTAAATCATATCAAGATACTAGATGCAATGTGGAAAAGGGTCCCTGAGTGTTTGCACAGAGTTCTCCACTTTTTACCTAAGAAGCAACCTCAGCTGAAGCACTCGGACAGCAGCCAACATTCACTGCAGCCACTGTGCTGACTCAGCTCATACGAGCACATGCCTGTTCCGAAGGGACGGTGGCTGTGTTGCAGCGTGTTGTTTAAGGACGCTGTTGTCATCACTGTGAGTCAGCTCATCAAGCATACCAGGCATTCTGGGGGAAGTGGCCGAAAACACCCCAGACAGACACATTTTAGGTGTTCAAATGCCAGCTAATGATTCGAGGCAGTGCTTTGATTACATTAAGCGCAAGATAAGCATTTTAAAATGTGTTGAAAAGGCTTACAATGCGACAAAACGCATTCACATGTTTTGGGTCTTCTGTCTTTCATTTCAACCTGAGAAGAGCGTGGCTTACCGAGAGCAAAATGGACCACAGCTAAGATAGAAAACCCCAGGGCTTCCACCAGTGAGCCGCCTGATCCCATCAACACACATGCAAGTCGTTCAGAGGAAACAGACTACAGCAAACCCTCACCTCCACAATCCCCCCACTAAGTATCACGTGCACCTTGGATGTTGCTCAAGGTTATCAACGACTTCTGATCCGACTGTCATTATTCTTTTAAAACAAAGACGTGAACAGCATTAGTGTTATTCACCAGCTATTTAAAGAGCCCTTTGCTACAGTGCCATGAGGTTGTTTTGTTGTTGTTACCTGTAAATGGATTCGAACCAGTGGGAGGTACAGTGTGAGCGATGTGAAAGAGAGGTTTAAGTTCATTTTATCTGCTCTCATAATCCCCCTATTCAAAGCCCTCTGGAAGAAGGTAGAGAGCTGTGCTAAAACAACAGCGGTTTGTAGCTTAATAATAATAATAATAACAAAGTGTTCGCAAAGTGCTTTGACAGACACATTAGAACAAAAGCCAGACAATATGACAAGAGAAAACTCAACATTGAGGCCCGGAAAAAGCAGTTCAATAGAGTGAATAAATAAAAAAAACTAAACGTAAAAGCAGTGAAAAAGATGACCTCACATGTAAAAAATCTGTAAAAAAATAGGTTTTAAGAAGTGAGATTAGAAGAAAAGAGATTACTGATCCTGTGAGCCGATCTGTTCCAAAGCAGAAGGGCCCTGATGGCAAAAGCATGGTGACCTTTGACCCCGATCTGAGGATCTAGAGAGGGCGGGCTCGTATGGGGTCAACATTTCTGCTATGTAGCTATGTGACCCAGACGTGCTTTAAAAGTGATCAGTAAAATCTTTACATCAATTCTAAACAAATGGGGATCCAATGGAGAGAAGCCAGGATTAGGGGGAGGTGATGTCATCTGTTAAAACTAGTGAGAAGCTGCTACAATCTGAGCTAGTTGGAGGCGAGAGAGTGACTTAATGGTTAATGCCAGAGGGGAAGGAGTTACATTAGTCAAGCCATGAAAAGATAAAAGCATGAGTGACTTTTTTTCCGGGTCAGCGGGTTAGAGGATTGGTTGGATTTTGGAGATGGTTCTTATTTGAAATACCGGACAACTTTTGTGATTTGAAGATTAAATGGTACTCCGGGATTTCTGGAAGTGGACTTTTTATTAGCAGATAAGGGACCAAGTGCACTTTCAATGGGACTGAATAATATGATTTCTAATTTTGAGTTATTGAGTTGAAACCAAGACCGCAGCTAGGCTTCTCAGCTGAAGTGACCTTGACGCAAACCCAGGTTTTAAAATCTAATGCGTCAAAAGCTGCGCTCAAATCTGAATCAAAATAGCACTCTCCACCCCGTCGGCTGTTAAAAATGAGGTCATTGTTTACCTTGAGGAGGCCGATTTATGTGCCATGTAAAGCTCGAACACCTGACGGAAACTCCTTAAAGAGGTTATTAGGACAAACACAATTACAACTGGATAACATGTCAATGCAAGGGTAGAGCTGCCATAAGACACAAACCATGATATCTCTCTTGGCTAGGCAGCAAAGGAGATATAGAGATTGTGCAAAGAGGAGGTGTCAGTGTTGTGTGTTTCCTCTCCCTCCATGTTTTCCTTTCAGGTGCCATCAGTTGCCACCTGTACAGGCCAATCCGGCTGCACCTGGGTTCCAGAAGGCCAGCTAGCCAATCAGCTGAGTGGGCCCCGTTATAAAAGGGAGAAAGCCTGAAGAGTTCAGGAGTGTCTTTTGTTTTGATGTACCCACTGACACTGGTAGAGGTGCAGGTTTGTGGTGGGAGGTTGAGGACTGTAGGTAAGTTTGGGGTACCCTGTACATTTGTGCACTCACGTAGGACCTTTGTATCTAAAGCATTAGACTATGTGTTCCTGCTTGACAGTTTAGTGACAGTATATCCAAGCATGACTGAAGTCATGACTGTTGCTCCAACGTTGCAATGTGTGAAGTCCTCTCACTCTTGATCATGAATATGATCATATTGGCTAACTGTATTAGCACTTTATAACTGCAGCTCTTCATACAGCAATGGCTGATGAGCAGAGTTAATTAGCAAGCGGCAGGATGGCTCTAGGGTTTATGTAATGTTACACCCACTCTGTCAGGCCAGATTAGCCCAGTTCAGAGGGGAAAAGGGCATGAACAAGCAAATGAACAAGGGAAATAAAGGAACAGATTCCTTCCAGTCTGGCTGACTGCCAGGCTGTGACATAGCCCATGTTGAAATCCTGCAATTATGTTGGGATACAGCTGGCCACAAATCGAGAGTAATTCAGCACAGCAGAGTATGGTGGGGGGAAAAACAAAAAAAAGGGAATGATTCTAAATCGTGGTAATAATCTGTGTCTCCTTCTTCTTCATAACACTCCAGAGATCCTTTCAGAGAAGGACAACTTTCACAAACGTGAAATGAAGTACCTGACAATTAGTTTGACTGTGGGAACAGCGACTCGTGCAGTGCGTTGTTGCATCACTCTAGTCCAGATTTTAGTACATCCACTGCCTGCGAAGATATTCAAGAAAGCTCAAGGACAGCTCCCCACAAGACGAGTTGTGGACGCTAGCAACGTGCCCGTATATCTGTCTCATCATGACGCCTAGGTATGATTCAAATACACGTGGCGCTGAAGAAGCTGCGTGTTGCACAATCTTACAGAAGCTGTCACACATACAGTAGATGTGTGAGCGTATGTGGCAATCAGCAGCAGGGTTCCTGAGAATGTGCCATGAGATCTTCAGACTCGCCGCGCTTATTGGCCAGCGGTTGACATCTTAATAGCGGTTTAAAATCATCTCAGCACCCAGGGAAAAAAAAAGAAAGAAAAAAAGGTACTTATGCTCTAGCGGCATCCCTTTAAAATCTCCCTTGGACTTGCCTTGCTGGGCTGTCATGCCAATTAAAAGAGGAAAATAATGAATGGGAATGGATTATCATGCACTATTTTGTTCATATCTTTCTAGAGGCAGGATACGATTGGAGTGCTGTTGTGCTTTTTGTTTACTTTGCAGTTTGATATGGTTGACAAGCTTAACATATTGTATACCATAACAATTGTGTCTTTACCCGTTTAACCTCATCATATGAAAATAAATCGCTGCAGTTTCATCGCTCAGTAGCTCTATTTAGCAAAGTAAGTATTCTCGCTCCAATTGCCTCCAATATCACCGCTTTCAATGCTGCTGCTGTCATTTTTGAAAATTATTGACAAAGCCTGCCAAGCTCCCGTCCAACATGCAACGATCACATTGAAATTAATTTCTGAACAATTCAGGAGAGTTCATGAGAAACTCTGCACTTCGTCTCTCTCTCTCCGCCCCTTTCTTTGTTTCTGCTTGAATGAACGCGATGCAGTTGGTCTGTGTAATTGAGGAGAGGTTAAGTGATCTCGGTACATTGTGACAACATGTTTGAGAGAACAAGGAGTGATCACAATGTGTGCTCTCACCATTAAGAGTTATATTGGTATGTCTGCACAACGGTAGCAAATCTCCGCCTTTTGGATTTCATAGTGATATTAACTGCTAGTCTCAACTCACATACTGTAAACATCAGTCTACACTAAAGTCTAAAGAATATATATATATATATATATATATATATATATATATATATATATATATATATATATATATATATATATACTGTAGATATTCAGGACATTCTAGTAAAGGAGATTTTTAACTTTTCCTGGTTAAATAAATTTAAATTAAAAAAAAAAATATATATATATATATATATATATATATATATATATATATATATATATATATATATGACTTATACATATATACAGTACATATATGCACACACACACATATATACCGACACAAGTAAAACCCTTTAAGCTTGAGTGCATTGCTGCAATTTCCCATTGATTTGCTGAGTAAATGAATACATTTAACATTAAATGTTGAAGCATCTGCAGGGCATTTGAGCAATCACAGTCTTTGGACCTTGTGGGTTGAGTGTCACCCACAGAGGAACCTCGACCCTACACAGACCACCGGGGTGTCACACCGACCTTGGCATGCATATCAACTCAAATGCACGTGATCAAGATTTTCGTACACGGTAGTTCCAGTCCAGTCAATGAGCAAGGCACAGCCATGACATGCAGCGTTATACTCAAAATACAGACTACAGAGAAAGAATGAGAGGAAATGATGACGCATTATGTTGCTTTGACCTTCAATGGCCGTCTATTTAAATCAATTATAAAAGTAAAACCATGCGTTAAATACAGCAATTTTACCCATTTTAATTGGAATATGACCAGATGCAGCTCACCGGTGCGACTGAATCTCAGCCAAAGGCCGAACATATTTCTGAACGCCACACATGGAGTGCTAAATAATAAATAGTGAGAATGTGGGCACCACACCAACAAATTCAGACCATGAATACATGGATTTCAAAATACAAGATGAGAGATGTAAACTTATAATAAAAGATAGAAGCACGTTTCTGTAGGTTGTCAACCAATTTCATGTCATTTGTAGACTGCAAAAATGAAGAAAAAAAACTCAAAACCAAATGTATAGACTTCCTTTTCATTAATTACTTACAAGGGGTATACTTTTTTAAATATTGATGGTTGAAATAATACCGCTTATTATGACACACACACACAATTAACTTTTCTCTTCTTTACATTGACAAGTCGAAAGAAAGAAATAGTTTTTTGACCGAAATTTGATTTTTGTGGAGCAGGAAAAAGACAATAGCCGATTAATAAGGCAATACAGCCCTGAAGTGTGTTTGACTTGTTGCTCAGACACCTTTTGACCATTCACATAGAACAAAAGAGGGAAATTACACATTCTGCCAGCTTTTTTTGACTAATGATGTCTGCGTTAACCCTCTCGTCTCTTCCTTTGTTTGGAGAGCCTTGATCAAACTGGTCCTTTAATCAAAGCACGGCCTGGCGGCTACTCAACACTGCGTGTCTCACCTGGGAGAGTAGTGACTGTGAGATGTCCAAGGCAACCAGAGCCTACTGAGACAAGCTGTGCGGTCCTTTCATGAAGTCTTATCAAAAGCGCAAAATCGCACTGATATGGTGAGACAAATGAAAGCAAATAGATGCATCAGATGTGCCTGGCAAGGGTGTTTCATAAAATATGCACCCACATCATCTTCCCTACGTCTGTCTCTTTGCGTTTCTCAGTCTTTATCTGCTCAGGGGTTTCTTCCCCAGACCACCTAGTAAAAGAAGAAGAGCGGAGACGGGTACAGGGAAATAAATGGGACCCAGGTGCTACTCATCGTTTCATAGAGTCCCCTTTCACCTCTCAGCCCACTTGTTCTTGTTCTCCCAAATATTGATTGACAGCAGATATGCTGGAATGGTGCACTACTTCTCCCCACACTTTTAATGAAATCACTTTAGTCCTGACTTGTACAATAACGTAGACTAAGTAGTACGGTCTTAAACAACATCATTTGAATAATCCTATAGCGAAGGAGGACACATTTACATAACCACAAGCTGGAGTCCACTTTGGATTTCATTCCATCTCCTAAAATTGGCTGGGAATTCATACTATTTTCTGTCAAATACAGTATTTACCAACGTGGCTCTTTTAGAAAGACAATCTTTTTATGTACCCGAATGTTTCAAAGCATGGTGCAGTTAAAATAAAATGCTATCATATCATATTTCTAAACTCTTTGGATATGGCTTCCCAATGTGTATTCTTCGTAACAAACGGCAAACATCCATTTTTCAAAGGCTTTTGACTGATGCTGCCTTCATGTGCAGAGCCCTCAGTATCTCATCTGATCAAAGCAGTGTCCACAGCTCAGCAAGACAAGGCCGGAAGATCTCCAGATAGAGGAATAGATTAGCATCATTAATGGCAGTGACACAGGGACTTAATTGTGGCTCTTGTATTGGCGCTAGCGTGGCCCCCGGCAGGCTATCTCTCAGTGGTGAAGCCCAGCCGACTCCAGCAGTCACAGAGAGGCATGGCTGACTGATCGGCTGAGATGTTAATTTCATAGAGCTATATCCATGGCTACACTTCCATTTCATTTGGAGAGAGCTGCTTGTTCATCTTAGTGCATCCACTTGACAAGTAAGCTAATTATCAGTGGCTGGGACTTGCCCAAAGATCACCAGATTACTCAAGAAGAAAATGAAGAAGCATTTTGTGTAACTTAAGAGAAAGAAAAACAAAACTAGGAGGTAAAAGGGCTGTGAAGCAGAGTGATGAATGATGATGATTAAAATGGTATTTGGTACTGATGCATAGAACTGTAAGTCTGTATAACATGTCCTCAATGATCAATAACACGCATACACAGGAGGTAATAACGATTCATCAACAAAGTATGGGGGCCATTTGTGAAAGAGTTTCCTTTGAGAATTACAATCTTTTAACAGTTCCATTCAAATGGCAGGTACATTTTAAACTTGCCCGAGTGGATATTTTCTCATAGCCCGGAGACATTTGTGTCCGAGTCCATCCCGAGTCATGTCTGGGACAAAACCAAGTCAGAGCCCGTTGCTCGTGTCGGAGTGAAAGGGGTGAGCGGAAGCGTCCACAGGCCGCATTACGAACAGGCTTGCAGACAGGCGGAGCTTCACGCCCGTAGACAGAGGAAAGGGCCAGACGTGACTTTGAGGTACGTCCACACTAACACACACACACACACACACAGGGAGGAGCAGGAGATGCTGAGCGCAAAAAGAGGCATTTGTGCGCCGTCCACACGAGATGTAAAAAAACAGCACCTGTGGACTCATTGTGAAACAATTGTGTGTGTCAGTGTTTGACCAAGGAATTGTGCTGCTTCAATGAAGTCCTTGCTGCATACCCACTTCGACATTAGAGCGTCATACAATCAGTTAATGGGTTTATTTGCAGTATAATTTGTTACAGACTTGAAACGACGTGTTCCGAGTTTAAATGTGGTTCACATGCTGTAATTGTCTCTGAACTGAGCCTACGTAAATTAAACAAAACAAACCGAACCAATACTTCTTCATCCCTTTCTCTCATCAAAGCTATTTGTTCAAAAGGGAGTCGATCACAAGCACACAAGGGTTGGATATCATGCATAGAAGTGGTTTGGTTGGTTGAGTGAGTTCTATTATACTGAGCAAACTTAATCAATGGCAGAGATGTATTTCAGGGAATATGAAGGTTTATTCAATAATACACAGGGCTATTAAATATGTTCATAAACTGAACTTTGTGAAGAGTGAAGAACCCTTTTCTTTTCTGAACTATTTATTTCCAAGAGAAGGGCAGAAGATGAAGCAAAAGAAAGCACCAGAGATAAAAGGGAGAAAAAGGCCACATGGTTGCACAAGGGAGGCCAATTTAATTTGCCAGGACCAAACCATGACCAAAGCTAGGGAACATTATGAATAAATGACATGCCTTATTTCACATGGGTCTGCTCTTACTTTCACTGTTTTTTTTTAAAACTTTTGCCATTTCCCTGCTCTCCCCGCTGACAGCGGCACGCCTGCACAAATGGGAAGCCTCCGAAACAAGTCCGGAGTTCCAGCCTGTTCCTCCTCGTCTTTGTCGGTGCTGTAAAGAATGTCCCCTCATCATTGTGCTGCTGTGTAAAATGTCCCCCGCTTCGCTGATGGATCTTCGCAGGGTGGATTCAACAGCAGGGTCTGATTGAATTCCCCACCACTAGATTAATCTCGAGGTGGAGACACATGGAGCTACCTGCACACATAAAATGCACATGTAGATCCATATGAATATGAATATAAATCACACAAACACCAAAGAAACGCAGACAATTGTCTATCATGTAGAGACGGGTACCACTAAACATTTTACCTGCCTTGCGCACACAGTCCACAGGGTATGTACACAGTGAATATCCTTGATGAACAAAGGAAGCTCAGCAGCCAGACGCAAAACATTTCTACTTGTAAAAAAACAATGCTAGACATTAATCATATTCAAAAAATCCACTCTTCAAACCCAATTACCTATTTATTATGACCATAATGCAAGATGATGTAATAAGAGTTGACAACTATGGCTATTTCTCCTGATGTGGTTTGCAGGTAATTACCACTCCTAATGTGAAAATGTCCACTTTTTCTATCACAGCACACTGTGATGGTTCTCTGTAGGAAATCAAGCTGCAAAGAAAAAGATGGAGTGGTTGGCTAAATCTACATGGAGATAATTATCTCCTCATATTCAATGCAAGCATAGAGGATTCAGTTGTGTTAACTGCAAGCCATATTCATATATTACTGCCTTGCCATCTATAACTGTAATATCCTGTATATGGGGTTGAGCCATTCCACCCTTTATCGACTCCAAACGGTTCAAAATGTAGTTGCAAGATTTAACTGGAACAACAACAAAAAGACCTGCATTGGTTACAAGTGAAATACAGAATTGATTTTAAAATATTCAGCGTTTGTCTTTAAAGCCTTGGATCAGATGCACAACACATTACTGATTAACCAACGCCATATTCTGCCCCTAGATCACACAGGGATCAACAACTCTTCTCAGATTCCAATACAACAATGGGAGCCCAAGACCTCTGTTAAATAAAGAAAACTTCCAGACACAAAAGTAAAAGCTTGTTGCAAATATATCAGTTTAAGCTACTATGGGAAATAAATGAAGGCGCTTATCTTAAGTTTCTGCTGCAGCCTTTAATTGTTGTGATGCCATGGTTGACTGAGCAATTATCAGTCTACTTAAACTAATGTTGAGTCATTGTAGTGGAAAGATTGCTTAAAGTTATGATATTACTCTCAGTTGAGTGAATTTCTCTCTTTCCTTATAGTTCTACCTAGATCCAATAGTTGTGTCTGGGCTGTTCTGCTGGACAGCTGTTCGTAGATAGGGTAAAGATACGGAGAAGGGCCTTCTTTGTTCCTCGGCATATGTTTATGTTTAGAGGAAGGAGTTGGAAGTAATCTCTGTGGAACAGTTGGTTCGCAACACATCTGTTAGTGCTCTGACAAGAGTGTCGTTTTAAAAAGAAGAGCTTGCTGACTTTCAAAGTACTCACTGAAGTAGTTGGTTCTTAATTCAACTTTTTCAAGTTTCACTGGGGAAGGTTGCTTGAATGTGTCCTCTTTTGCATTTATTGATTGAACTCTTTCATTCATTATTTTATATGAATTGTATCTGAGAGATCAACCAAATCTAAGTTCTGACGCCGTTAAAGGTTTGTTTGCGTCAGTAATGTTGGAAAGGAAAAGACTGACCACCGTTGTTGTGAGGATAATTCCACGAGCACTGTGATAATAAACTAAAAATAGACAAGGAATAGAGCCATTGCTTTGGGTTTGACCATTTAGGCACCATCGTTATTTTGCCTAGTTCAAACTTAGTCTACAGCTTTTCATATATTGCTATTGTTCACACTTTTACATTTTC
The DNA here is from genome assembly GCF_009769545.1 of Cyclopterus lumpus. Classification (NCBI taxonomy): domain Eukaryota; kingdom Metazoa; phylum Chordata; class Actinopteri; order Perciformes; family Cyclopteridae; genus Cyclopterus; species Cyclopterus lumpus. The sequence goes on along the minus strand of NC_046980.1, from coordinate 7,839,185 downwards.
AAATTTGACACATGTACAAATGTTTGACGTTCAGCATGTATGTAGTCAGAGATGCCCAAAAGCAAAATGTCATGGTCAGTAATAATTTATTAAATTCTAAAGCCCTCGTTAGGAAACTAACTTTAGGCCTTAGCATATACAACGTCCCTGGTCCAGGACCTCACATTGGATCAGAAAAAACTGAAAAAAAACTTTTATTAGCTACCTTGGCCTGGAGCAGCTTGAACATTATGGAGGAATTACTCTACCGGGACCGATCATAATCAATGTGTGCCGAGCATCAACAATAGGGTCATTTCGCTACAGCTATATCGTAGCTGATGCATGATTTTGGAAAAAAATGACCAGGTGTGGACACTGCTGCTGCTTTCTGCATTCACACCAGATGGCAAGCCCGCTCCACCTCTTTCTTCTCTTTACTCGACACATTCTTCTAATTGTTACTATGGATGGCAGTCAACGCCATTCTTGCTGAGAGAGATATTGCCTACTGCCAAAGATGGCCCCATGAGGCCTGCCGTCTCGTCAAATAAATGCAGATGCATGTATGAGATGCAAGCTTCTGTTTACAGCAATAATTTCTCTCAGTGGGGGTTATCACTGCGAAGCACCGTGCGTATAGATCATCTGTTAAACACATCTCATCTCTCATGCTCTCTCTTTTCAAACCTTCCTCAGCAAAACAGTGTCTAATTAGTTCTACCCCGTTTTGTACTAATTTAATGCAGTACTTTTGCACCCGTCCTCAAATCTCCAAAGGTGTTTAAAGATAAATGTGCCTGCGCTATTGTTGTCCATTCGCGTGCGCCTGTGCTCGTCGGTGTGTTTCGCTTGATGAAGACGCGTCTTCCCAGGATGATGCATACGTGATAAGCGACTGTGAATCAAACAGAGAGCTGAAAGGCAGAGGGTGACAGAGACACTGAAAAGAGAGAAAGCGCTGCTGAGCCTCTGGGCTGGGTAATTGTAATGGTGTCTAATGAATAAGGTCATTACAGTTAATGTCTTTCAGGGCAT